>NW_026780865.1:0-22882 GCF_030144855.1 Hypanus sabinus
CCTTCCTGTCAGCTTGAACCAATCTGGCCGTTCTCCTCTCTCCTCTGTCATTAACCAGGTGTCATTGCCCATACAACAACAGCTCAATGCATTTTTTACCTGTTTTTTTACACCATTGTCTGAAAACTCTAGACACTGTTGTGCATGAATATCCAGCTGATCAACAGTCTGAGATGCTCAATCCATCCCATCTGGCACCAACAATCATTCCACGGTCAAAGTCACTTAGATCACATTTCTTCCCCATTCTAACATTTGGTCTGAACAACAACTGAACCTCTTGACAATGTCTCCAAGCATTGAGTTGCTCCAATATGAATGGCTGATTAGATATTTGCATTAATGAGCAAACATAAACAGGTGTACCTAATAAAGTGACCACTAAGTGTGTGTGTGCACCAAATGATCTTCAATTAACACTTGTTTCTCTCCAATGAAAAGAGAATGCCAACAGTGAATGTATAATTGCATAGTCTGCCACCCCTTGTGTTCGTCTCCTGAATGTGCCTGAAGCACTTCTTTTTGACATATGATTTCTATGAATGGTTATGTTTGCCATAACCCAAAATAATGTTTAGCTAGGAACTGTCAAAAAGATTTTATGCCAGCTTTAATTGATGTTCTCCATTGGCTGGAATAAAATTAAACCATTTTTCTCTTTGGGGCAGTTCTGGAGTGTAATGTCAGTGGAATGAACTTCCAGAGGAAGAGGCTCAGGTAGGTTCATTAACAACATTGAAAAGACCCTTGGACAGGTACATAGTTAGGAAAAGCTTAGAGGGATGTGGGACTACCTAAATGGGAATTTTGGTTCGCGTGGATTAGTTAGGCTGAAAAGTGTGTTTCTATGCTATGTGATTCTGTTAGCATTTGGAGCCTTATTACTGGGCAACCTTACTGGGGGAGTAAAGAATTGCAGATGGCAGAAATTGGAAATAAAACCAGAAAAGACTGGAAATTTTCAGCAGGTCAAGCAGCAGTTCTGATGAAGAGACCTAGACGTGAAACGTTAACTATTTCCCTTTCTACAGTTCAAGTCAAATCAACTTTTATTGTCATTTTGAGCATGACTGCTGGTACAGTACATAGTAAAAACATTGTCTCATTTTTACTATGCACTGTACCAGCAGTTATGGTTGAAATGACAATAAAAGTTGACTTGAACTGTAGAAAGGGAAATAGTTAACGTTTCACGTCTGGGACTCTTCATCAGAACTGGGATAGAAAACATGTTTTTTCTTGTTTATTGGGCCTCTTACACAGCCAATATTTACCTTTGAGATTTGTGTAACCCCTGGGTCGCCTCAGGCTCGCTCAGCTCGTTCTCGTCTGGGGGGAGCAGCCTTCAGCCCCGCCAAACTGGGTAATCAGCTGGTGTGGATGCTGTGTGATGTCCCCGCCTCGCCCAAAAACAGACCGTACACCATAAGCGATTAAATGAGTACAATTTATAAAGGTTACTATAACTAAGTGATTAATAACAATACAGTATATATGAAGAAAATAATAAAGAAAAGGCGCCAAACTTATCAAAGTCCAAACCACTTCGTGCACAACTGTTGGAGCTCAATTACTGAAGTCTTCTGGCCACCATTTGACCCCCTCCGAACTCCTCGACTCGCAGCTCAGGACCCTCCGAGTGGTCAAGCTTCATCCCCTCTCCTTGGAGTACCTCCTGGCCTCGGACCCCCGCTTGGGGTCTGTTCCTCACCCAGTTTACAGCATCGCGTCCTCTCTCTCTCACCCCCTCACGCCGATCTGCCCAAAAGCCCGCCAACAATAGCTTACAGACTCAGAACAACATTAATCCCAATTGGTTTACAAAGGAATACAATTCTCATTATCAATAAATTTTAACCCAAACAAGCTTCCAGCACTCTCTCGCAACAAAGAAGCATTCCTGCTTTTAACAAGACAAAGAAGCCATTTTGATTACGTACACGGTAACAAAGAAAAAAGAAGAAACCCCCTTTAGATTTGTTAAATGGGGAGAGGGAAGCTTGACCACTAGCTCCTTCCATTCTGTTTATCTGTTGACAAAGAGCTGCAGTGAATAAACAGAGAGAATAAAGCACTAGTTATGCTGTAGCATTCGCTGCTGTAGTGTTTAATTTCATGCTTGTGGATGAAGGTCATTAATTAGTTATGAAATATTTTCTCCTCCTCCATTGCGGGGCAGGTCACCCAGAGAATAATAGTGAAGAAACTAGATCCTGCTGGAAGAGAATTATGTGCTCACATTTCTTCCTACGTCCCAAATATGTGCTGATGGGTAAGCTAATTAGCCAACGTAAATTATTGTTGACAGAGGTGAATGGTAGGACAATTGGGAGAGATGATGTGCAGGGCAAGGGTTACAGGGAATTGACTATGGAAATGAAAGGAAGGGAATGCTTCAAGAGTTGATATGGACTCAACTGAAAGTTCAAAGTAAATTTATTATCAAAGTACATTTATGTCACCGTATATTGCCTAGAGATTCATTTTCTTGCAGGCATTCACAGAATAGAGAAATAGATTAGAATAATTGAAAGACTACACACAAAGAAGTAGCCAATGTGTAAAAAGGCAAACCATGCAAATAAATAATACCAAGAACATGAGTTGTAGAGTTCTTGAAAGTGAGCCCATAGATTGTGGAATCAGATCAGGTTTGAGGTGAGTGAAGTTAGCCACGAGGCATCTTCCTATGTAGTATATTTTCTTACCTCAGTATTTGGCTTGACTGAAGCGATCCCTGGCCGTTTTACCATTCAAAAGTAGCACTCCGTGTCAACTGTACAATAATCGGATCTAATAATGTATCTACACTTGTTACTATAGGCGGATTATCTTCAGAAACACTGTTTGGGAAACAGTTTGCAGAAACATCGAACGTTTGTGGAAATTTAAGAAGCAAGTTAATTGTGGCTGGGTTGCTAACATTGTATTCCGACAATGGAGGACGCGGAGTGAGTGCGGCCTATAGTGGATAGGCTTGTGGGCGGGGACGGAACATACTCCAGTGTGTAACAGAAGATCCTGTAAATGGCAGTGACTCATTGTACTAGATTGTCTCCTGTAATTGAACTGACTATCAAATGATAGGATGGGATATGTCATCAGTTGTTTGCTTCTGAACCTCACTGTTTTTTGAAACTACTGCAGCATTCTAAATATTTGTGATTACATTCAAAAGTAGATTCTCAGGGCAATACTCTAGGACATTTGGGGGGGGGGGAATCAAACCAGTGTTATTCCTCAAAAAGCTACTTGGTCTTGTCTTCCACTCAGGAAAAATACTTTCCCCTCCCCTAAAGCTGCAGAAAGCCCATCTCCCACCCCTCATCCTCATCACATTTTACAGGGGTTGTATTGGGAGCATCCTGAGCAGCTGCATCACTGCCTGGTTTGGAAATTGTACCTTCTCGGATCGCAAGACCCTGCAGCGGATAGTGAGGTCAGCTGAGAAGATCATCGGGGTTAATCTTCCTGCCATCACTGACATTTACACTACACGCTGCATCGGCAAAGCAAACAGCATTATGAAGGACCCCACGCACCCCTCATACAAACTCTTCTCCTTCCTGCCGTCTGGGAAAAGGCACCGAAGCATTCAGGCTCTCACGACCAGACTATGTAACAGTTTCTTCCCCCAAGCCATCAGACTCCTCAATACCCAGAGCCTGAACTTACTGCCCTATTGTCTTGTTTATTATTTATTGTAATGCCTGCACTGTTTTTGTGCACTTTATGCAGTCCAGTGTAGGTCTGTAGTCTAGTGTAGCTTTCTCTGTTTTTTTATTATTACGTAGTTCAGTCTAGTTTTTATACTGTGTCATGTATCACCATGGTCCTGAAAAACGTTGTCTCATTTTTATTATGTACTGTACCAGCAGTTATGGTCGAAATGACAATAAAAGTGACTTGACTTGAAATCAGGGGGGTGGATGCACTTCCTCCCAGCTCTCCCTCTGTAACCAACACCTGCTGTAGCATCTGAGAGTGAGGCAGGGTGGGGACTGCAGTTCAAAGGACCCCATAGTCACAGTGCTCTTAACTACTCTGTTAAGTAACTTATACCAGGGTAGTTCTTTCTCAGAAGATGGTGAATCTCTAGAATTCTCTGCATCCCACCTGATATTCAAGGTAGAGGTAAATGAAAATCTGAAAGATTGGAGTAATGGAGAGTGATGGGGGCTTGAACTTGTATAGGTCAGCCATGTTTATACAGAGTGGAGGGACAGGCTTGAGGGGCCCCGGTGGCCAACTCCTGCTTCTGTTTACTCATATGTGCCATCTTTTACTGTTCCACTTTGTTACAGGGTGACAGATATGTCTGTCTGTTTCCTGCAAAGAAAATGATCTGAAATAAATGTTACTTAAATAATGTTAAACAGGCCCTCCTCACATCAAAACATTGGCACAGGAAAGCAGCATCCATCATTAGGTGCTCCCACCACTCAGGCCATGCTCTCTTCATGCTGTTGCCATTGGGAAGAAGGTGCAGGAGCCTCAGCACTCACACCAGCAGGTTTAGGAATGGTTAGTACCCCTCGACCATCAGGTTCTTGAACCAAAAGGGATAATTTCACTCAACTTCACTTGCCCCATCATTGAAATGTCTCCATGACCTATGACTTAAAATGACTCTTCATCTCATGTTCTTAACAAATAAATAAACAAGCAATATATATTCTATCTCTGTTTTTGTATTTGCACCATTTGCTGTCTATTGCACATTGGTTAAAAACCCAAGTTGATGTGGTCCTTCTTTGAAGCTATTATGGTTATTGGATTTATTGAGTATGTCCGCAAGAAAATGAATCTCGGCTGTATATGATGACATCGATGTACTTGGATAAGAAATTACTTTGAATTTAGAAACTGATTATTAAGAAAATTGTAACATAGAATCTTCTAGTCATCTGTTTCTGAATTTTTTTTAAGAAAGCACAGCATAGAAACCCTCTGGTCCAGTTGGTCCATGCCACATAATCTGCTCAGCTAAGCTAGTCCCATTTATCTGATTTTGGCTCAAATCCCTCGAAACCAGGGGCTCCCAACCTGGGGTCCACAGACCCCTTGCTAATGGCATTGGTCCATAGCATAGAAAAGGCTGGGAGCCCCAGCTCGAAACCTTTCCTTATCCACGAGACTGTCCAAATGCTTTTTTAAAATGTTGTATACCTGCACCAGCCACTTCTACTGGCAGCTCATTCCACAAACAAACCATTCTCTGGGTGAAAAGATTGTCCCTCCATGTTCCTATTGAATATCTCCTCCCCTTGCCCTAAACCTCTGCCCTCTGGTTCTTGATTTCCCCAGCAATGGGAAGTCTGAGAGCAGCACCCTATCTATGCCCTTCATGACTTTATACAGCTCTGCAAGATTGGCCCTCATTCCTCTATATGCCACTGAGCAAAGTCCGAGTCGGCTCAGTAATTCAGTCCCTCAAGTCCTATCACTGCATTCTCAAAGTATGTGCTGTTACAGTTGGAAGTGTCCCGTATTATATAAATCCTTGTGCATCCAATGTATGGCTGGGCAAGTAGGGGCGGTTCAAGGGCTTCAGCTTTGGCTACCTGACTGGTTGTGGAATAGACCTTCCAGAGCAGGGGTTTAGTCTCTAGGTGATGATCTGACCAGGGTGACTGCAGTCACGGTTTAGGTTGCTCCTTGTGGTAGTCGCAAGTCCCCTGGACCATCTCCAGGTATTACAGGTCTGCCAGCTGCAGCCCAGTTGCCCATCACTCTCTTTGGACATCTCTGGAAAAGGGCCAGAGAAACAGCGTGTGGTAGATAGCTGCAGGTGTTCCTCTGCGAGAGGACCCACGTGTTAGCTGGACTCCAAGGTGTTCCCATTTCAAGGCTTCACCCACAACCTCCACAACACTTCTCCCAGTCACATGGACTACAGGGTGAACAGGTTGGTGATGTCTTCACCCATTCCCTTGTATAGAACCATGGCTGTTCCAGAGGTACCCAACTCCATCCTACAACTACTGTTGGTTTAATGGGACAATTAATGTCCCATACCAGCCTTGCAGGGACAGCCAATTTTCCTTGAAGATGGGGCTGATCCCAGACTGTACAGAACTGTTGTACTGCATGGTTCATTGGAGGCTTGTTCTGGGGTTGGAGGACTGCTGGTATGGGTGAGTGGTTGGGAGTGAGGAAAGGAGTCTGTTTTGTTGCTTGTTGCTTCCTGTGTTGTTTGGCCAAGCATTGTGGGCATGCAGTGCTGCTGTTGGAATGTGCTGTGGGCTGTTCCCAGAACATCCTTGGGCTGTGCTGCTTGTTAATGCAAACAGTGCATTTCGCTGAATGTTTTGATAAATAAGTGGATCTGAATCTGTGCTTTGGCTTTGTCTTTGCTTATTTTAACTGCTGTGTGTTTATTCTTTGTGCAGCATTTTTTTTGTTGTACAAACTTCAAAGGGGACACCTGCTGAATGGGTGAAATGTCACAGTGGTTTCTGTGCCCTTGCTGGGCTCCGACATTTAGCCGATACTGTGCTGACCTGCTGCCTGGGAATCTCCCGGCAACAAATAGATTACACACTTACCTTCACATTACTTCAGAGTTCTTTTCACTGATGTTAAACTGCAATATTACAGCAGGGAGCTCTTTCTCAACAGAAAGGAAATATTCTTTTCTTGATCCTTGTTCTGCACGTGGGTTATAAAGCCTTAGTGAAGGTGAATCATATAAAGGTTCAAATGGCCAAGCTGGATGGAGAAAGGTGTATAAGGATAAACTTGGGATACAGAGCTACTGTATGTGTTTCAACTCTGAGGAGAGACCAGATGTACTGGGCTGGTTTTCCTTGGAGCAGAGAAGGCTGAGGAGGAAATTTATTGAGGTATTTTGAACTTTATTTTTGGCATGAACATTGAATTCTTCAACTTCTGGTAATTCCCTCCCCCTCCCTTCCCCCATCCCAGTTTCATTCTGCCTCCTCCTCCAGCTGCCGATCACCTCTCTCATGATTCCACCACCTTCTGTTACCCATAATGCTTTCCCCTTACGTTCCTCCTTCACCTCTCCTGCCTATCCCCTCCCTGCTTCCCCTCCCCCACCCCTTGATCTTTCCTCTGATTGGTTTTTCACCTGGCACCTTTCACCCTCCCCCCACCTTCTTTATAGGGCTCCTGCCCCCTCCCTCTTCAGTCCTGACGAAGGTTCTCGGCCTGAAACGTTGACTGCTCGTTTCCACGGATGCTGCTCGACCTGCTGAGTTCCTCCAGTGTGTTGCGTTGACCCCAGCGTCTGCAGTGTACTTGGTGTTTATTGAGGTACACATTATGTTGAAGGGCACTTGTGGGGGTCGATGGTTGGGAGCCTGGTTCTCGGAGTAGTGGAGTGGTAATGTTACTGTTATCGATGCTGGGTTCAAATCCTGGAACTCCCAGCAGTACCATGGGAGTGCCTTTCATTTGAAAAAGTTCAAGAAGGTGACATGGCGCCTAAGCAAGTGCCCTTAGGGATGGACAATAAATGGCAGCATGCTCAGATCCTTAACCTGATTTCACTTTCCTGCCAATTTTCTCCCTTCTGTTTTATTCTCTACATCCATGGGCACCTCTCCCTCCTCCAAGAAGCAAATTTCCTAAAATGCCCCTCTTTCTTCTCTTCATATTGGCTTTTGTCGTAGAATTTTACAGCATAGGTGTGGTAAACTATGTATACCTGTCTGGACATGCCCCTCTGCTGACTGCTCCTGTGGCTCCTCCCACAGACCCCTGTATAAAGGCGATTGGGGCATTGCTCCTCCCTCAGTCTCCGAGATGTCGCGCTCCCTTTTGCTGTTAATAAAATTGATGCACCATCAATAACTCTCGGAGCCTATCGTTCACTTCCAGTCTCCGAGAGTTATTGATGGTGCATCAACAGGCCCTTCAGCACAGATGTTCCATTCTGACCAAGGTGCCCCGTCCAAGCTAGTCCCATTTGGCTCATAATCTTCTGAATCGTTCCAATCCACGTACTTATTCCAACTGTCTCTTAAAAGTTGTCATTTTACCTGCCTCAGCTACTTCCTCTGACAGTTGATTACCACACTTCATTTTTTTTTACAAAAGTTGTACCTCAAGTTCCTCTTTTAAATCTTTCCCATCTCACCTTAACTCTGTGTCCTCTTGTTCTTGATTCTTAACTCTTAGAGTGGAGAAAGGCTGAGTGTATTCAATCTTTTCATGCCCCTCATAATTTTATACACCCCTGTTAGATTGCCTCTCCATCTGCCATGTTTGAAAAGAAACTTGCCACTGACAACCCCCTGTACTTCCTTCCAATCACTTTAATATTATGCCCCCTTGTATTAGCCAATTCCACCCTGGGAAAGGGTTTCTGGCTTTCCACTCAATCTATGCAGCTTGTCGTCCTGTAGATGTCTATAAAGTCACCTCTTATCTTCCCTATCTCCTAAGAGAAAACCCTTAGATCTCTCAACCTGTCCTCCTAAGTCTTGCTCTCCAATCCAGGCAACACTCTGGTAAATCTCCACATCCTTCCTATATTGAGGTGCCCAGAGCTGAACACAATATTCTAAGTTTGGTCGAACTGTCTACATAACGCAAGTCCTAGGGAGTAAAAATGTGTTGCTAGAACCATGGGGTTGGGAGTGAGCAGCAGGAAAGGATGGCGGATGGCTCAGGGCATGATGAAATCTCTGCTGTGGTCAGGGGTTGAAAGTAATTATCTGCCCTTGTACAAAATTTGGGAGTGGGGAAGCATGACTGAAGCTTGGGGAATGGGGTGGTGCTTAGGGTTGAGGATCACAATAGGGAATTGGGTGGATATATTGTGGGTCGGGTCCCAATCCGGTGCTATGACGTGAAGACATTGGTTACTCTCAGACTATTTTGGAAGAAAACAGGGAACGAGGGGACTGGTAATGTGGAAATTGGAAATAAGAACAATTTGTTTTTAGAGTGACACAAAACAAACCTGGATCGAGCCTGATCCTGGTTCGGTGCCTGAGGAGTTTGCATAAGATGCTCTGGTTTCCTCTATGATGTGCAGGTTAAGTAGCAGCTCGAAGTTCCCCTGGTGTAGGGAAGTCTGGGTGACAGGGTGAAGATGCGTCCCTACCAAGGGAGTGCACGGCACTCCTTCCCTCTGGTAACCTGCAGGTCACTTTTGGGCAAGGTGAAGCACCTGCTTAGCAACCCCACCCCCCCGCCCCCCAGATCAGGGGCACGTGAAGCCATGGGAGCAGGTGGTGGATTGTCATATGAACAGCTGCTGCAGATCACAAGTCCTGCTTACGTGACCACTGATGCCAGGCAGACAGCCTCAATGGCTGGGGTCACCCGTCTTGTAAAGACACTGCCCAGAAGAAGGCAATGGCAAACCACTTCTGTAGAAAAGTTTGCCAAGAACGATTATGGTCAATGACCGTGAGTGGCCACGTCAAACGGCACAGCACATAATGATGATGTTGGCCAAGACTCAAACGACACAGGCAAGTTGTGAGAAAGAATAAGTTGCAGGGTGCTAGAGTAATCCTCCAAGAGGAGAACAACTTTGTCGTGATTTGGAGGCTGTGTATCTCTGTGATCCAGAGAGCTATACTGGCTGGAGTCAGGGCTTTAGGCTTTGGATCTTCAGTCAGGGTCATCCATACCAAACAGGTCAAAGGGTAGAGGACAGACTAAGAATGGTCCATGGGTTCTCCAGGTTCAGGGGTTCAGCTCAGGGCTGACAACCCTGCCTGGCAAAACAAAATTGTTATGGAAACGGCAATGAAGAATCCTTCTACACCTGAGTGTGACGGTATTCCTTAGCCTGCACCCGGGACTTTGAATGACTGACAGTAGTGAAAACTGAGATGAAGCTATTGAGATGATGAAGTGGGCCTTGAACACCATCAGGGATGGAGGACCTTCACTGTTGCTCTGATTGCCAGCAGTGTAACTAACATTAACTAATTGGGATACCGAGACGAAGAGCAGGACTGGTGGAATTATTCTGCAGGGAGCAAGGCTGGACCATGTGGGTTGAATGGCCTCCTTCATATTGTAGTCAATAAATAAGTCAGAAACTCTGCAACAAGTTGCTACTGTGTTTCACTCTGGAAATAAGTGTGTAATCTTTTTTTTAAGAAAATTATTTGCAGTAAACTTTTCAGGCATTGTATTTTTTTTCTGTCTGTGGAAATATCCTCTTTGACCAGTTGTCTCTGCTCAGTGGCAACATGAACAAACTACTGAGTCTGGTGTGTGGGATTAAGACCCCAACCAGATACTTCAGCAATTGCTCGGGCTGAGTGAGATGCCTGCTGATGCAAGTGCAAATAACCTACTACCCTCTCGCACGGACCCAAGTTCCTATGACACCTCGATGGAAACTTTTCTGATCTGGGGATGGGAGGTTATTGTGTTATTTATCATATTGCAGTGTGAGCTTTCTGTGCATTTTCTGTTGTGTTTCCCCATGTTATTTTGTGGCGACACTTGTCGTCGCACACACTTGAGTTATGCTGGTTACTAACTCAAATGGCACCTTCACTGTATGTTTCCATGTGCATGAAATAACTGAACCTGAATCATTGATGATCCCTCAAAGCTATTTCATTACCTATTTCATTTAAGTTGCCATCACCAAGGCGTTCCATGTAAGTGCAAACCCGCTCTTTCATTCTATAAATGGCATTCTTTATGGCCAGTTTAAATAGGCTTTTGCATTGTTGGGGGTTCACCTCAGTCCTGGCTTTTAAGTAGTTGCATTTTCACCTTGGGTCTGTGAGGAGGTGACAGAAGCAGAAATTCCAGCATGTTTTGTGTTTGCCTTTCTTTAATCCAAGGCAGTTGCAGTATAACATGCACTTTACCCACTGTGACTGTGGTGTTGATGGTTCCGATGATATAAACACGACACAAGAGACTGCTGTAGCTTGCTTGTGTCGCACTGTGTTCACCCTGTAGCATTTCGAGTGTGGTTTGTCTCCCCTTAGCCTTGGTCTACATCTGCCATTGTACATTTACATTTGTTTAAATTTTGGACTTGGATTCTCTGCAGGAACTGAACGCCGGGAAAAGTTTGGCACTCATTCACTCAGTAGCCATTTTATTGGGTGCACCTGAACACCTGCTTGTTAATGCAAATATCTAACAAGTCCATCATGTGGCAGCAACTTAATGCTTGCAGATGTGGCCAGGAGTTTCGGTTATTTTTCAGACTAAGCATCAGATGGGGAAGATAAGTGATTAAGTGACTTTTTCCATGGAATAATTGTTGGTGCCAGACAGGGTGGTACCTCAGAAATTGCTAATCACCTGGGATTTTCACGCATTTCGAGTGTTACAAGAGCGGTGTGAGAAGGAAAAGAGAACATCCAGTGAGCGGCAGTTCTGTGGGTTGTTAATGAAGGAGGTCACAGGAGGATGACCACACTGGTTCCAGCTGCCAGGAGGGTGACAGTAACTCAAATAACCACGCATTCCAGCAGTAGTGTGCTGAAGAGCATGTTGAACCTCAGACTGGATGGGCCGCAGCAGCAGGCCACGAATGTACCCTCAGCGGCCGCTTTGTTAGGTGCATGACGGTGCCTCATAAAATAGCCACAGTGTGAATATTTCCGAGTTGTAAATATTAACTAGAAATCCCTCATCAAATCTACTCCTTCATGGAATTTAGACATCGTGTTGTTGGTAAAAGGGGCCACCGGTAGTGAGCGAGAAATTGCTCCATTTACTAGATGGTGATTGTCACTCTTGTTGTAATAAGGCAGCTGGCAATTGCATATGACAGTATGGAGCGGGTGGGAGGGTTAACACAGACACTGAGGAACGGGAGAATGAAATTGGAGGCAATGGAAGAAAAAGCTGTGAGATGATGACAGGTAATTTGCATAATGAGTCTTTATTTTGCTGAGGATCATCTGAGTACATGGGAATGAAAAGGCATTGAGTAACATGCTATGGGTTGAACACAGTGCGCGTAGTGGTGGCATCTCTTTTAATTAGGCTAACTACTAAAGGCATTTCCAGAAATGATGGAGGTTGTTCTCACATTGCAAATTAGCAATCCATGTTATGTGAGCCCTGTGAAGCATCAGTGCCCATAAGCACAGGTCTTGTATTTCAAATGCCAGCTTCTCTATTTGTTTCTGATTAAATCTGAATCCTGCGCTGCATTTCCATATTTTGAAAAGGCATTGTATAAAACCCAAGGCGATTTGTATATTAAAAAAAAGTGTTGCAGCCTGCACTTTCTGTTGGATGTCATCTTCCTGCCAATATTTAAACTGAAGTGGTCCACGCAGTTCTGTTTCAAAACCATCACCAGCATGACACATATCCCCAGTGAGTATATTGTCGAATGTCATTTTGAGTCAGGGTGGGTGAGGGGCCGCACAAAGAAGAGGGAATACAAGTCTTTATGCTGCCAACTTGATTCCTGATTTGACTCCTCAATACTTTGGCAGCGTCAGTGGCCTCCTGCATTTCAGAGTGTTGATTTAAACAGTTGCTTATTTGACACTAGTGTTAGGGTGTGCTGCCTGCTGAAATGTTTCTAACTGCATAGCAGATGAGGTTATAACTAAAAGCCAGAAGAACTGACAAGGCTTGCTAGCTTTCTGCTAGAAGATTACAATTTATGTATTACAGTCATGTGGACTGTCTGATTGTGCACCGCGACTCATTATTTTATTCACTTCAAATCCGCTGCTGGGAGGAACATTCCATTAATTTTTACGCTGGGCGCAGCTGATTCATTCTGTGTGTGCTCAATATACACACCTTCCAGGATTTGGTTGCACTGTAGTTTGCCTGGAGATTTCAAATACTGCTCCCTTAGTCAAAAACATCCTCTGACAAGGACAGGGTCTGTCAGTCTATTTGCCTTTAGGCTTTCAGAAGGGCTGAAGTAATTTTGTTTTTTTTTGTACAGCCGATTTGCATTATTTTGGACATTATCTTAAAAGGTAAATGAATCGCGCTAAAGGAAAATGCGGTGGAGGTAGGGGTTGAAAATCTGTGCATTTAACAGCGATAGTGTTTACTGAGATTGATTGCCGTTGGGCAACAGTTTCTGTTCTTAGTTTGAGCTCTTTATAGGAGGGTGGAAAGTAACTCACTGATTTAAAAATAAAATGTTGATTTAGTCAATTGACCCTTTCAGTTGGACATTTTATTGTTGCCAGGTAAATCTATATCTGCTCTTAATAACCAGACGTTTATTCCCAGTGCAGGATTTCATTGAATTGAAGAGGGATCAGGGAACAGATTTATTAGGATGTTACTGGGACTGGAGGGCTAGTATTGTAAGGAGAAGCTGGATAGGCTTCTCCCTGGTTGTCCGATTGCTTCACTTGTTTAATGGGATTGCGTGGGAGTCTGACTGGCTGGACAATAGGCCAGATGAATGAATGTAACCCCCTATGTACCATGGCTTGTATTCCTGCACAACGCCCTAGTCAGATCCTGAGGATCCAGACCCAAATGCTGAAATACCATCTATGACACCACTTTTGTTAGTTAGAACCTTAGACTGTGATGAGTAGTTTTACAAGAGTGAGGTAGATCAGATGGTTGAGTGGTGATACAGCATTAATCTCACACTCAACATTAGTAAGACCAAGGACCTGATTGTGACTTCAGGAAAGGGAAATCAGGAGAACACACATCAGTCCTTATTGAGGGGTCAGTGGGCGAAAAGGTGAGCAGCTTCAAGTTCCTGAATGTTAACATCTCAGGATCTGACCTGGGACCAATGTACCAATATAATCATGAAGAAGGTGCACCAGAGGCCATATTTCATCTGAAGATGAGGGCCCTTAATGGTGGATGCTGCCTTCTTGAGGTGCCACCTTTTGAGGGTGCCCTCTCGTGAGGAAATTTGTGGCCATGATTGAGCTAGCTGAGTCTTACGACCCTCTTTAGCCTCTTCTGATCCTGTGCATTGAAGCCTCCATACTTTGCCACAATGCCTGCCCACTGATTCAAGACTACTCCTATCAGCCGACCTGGATCCCAGCCACAGCTGAGGTAACCTTGCTCAACTATACTGCACAGGGTCTTTCTAGGGGCTGGAGAATTGGGGGGGGGGGGGGTTCTTGAGAGCATTTGGAAGACTATGTGAGTTTCAGGGGTGCTGGTGTAGAAGCTGGATAGCAGAGGGTCTGCGGGAGGAGCTGGTTGGTCAGCTCAAGGGAGAAAGGCCTCAAATGTACTAGCATGCAAAAGAAGGAAGGGATATTGTAGATGTTGGTAATCAGAATCGGAAAAGGATTTTGTGCTTTCCTAGCATGTATGATGATAAAGTCTTCTCAGGCTTCCCTCCAGGTACGGGTATCGATTTTAACCAATGTTTTGATGACAAACTTTTCCATCTTCATCAGGGTTGATGCTTGTCTGTCCCTTCTGATTGCTCAATCCTCATCCATTCAGGTTTCCACTGTCCCACCTTGTTTACAATCGAATTCCAGTTCTTATTTAAAGTGAGATCTTTGTCTTTGTTAAAATTCTTTTCCTCTGGTTTTATCTCAATGGCTTCCTTCACCAGGCAGTCCCAAAAGCCATTGGCGTGGCACAGTAGTTTTGTGCCGTGGAAGTTGATCCTATTACCTTTGCAAATGGAATGTTCTGCTGCCGATTTCTCCAGGTAACCCATACAGCTCCACCTCCTGTGCTTAAGCTGTGATTTGAGCCTCCTTACGGGTTTGTGGATGGTATTAATCTGGTATTTCTTCAAGATCCTGGCGATCTTTCAAGAAACTGTGGAAATATGGGGAAGAGAGGTGGTAGTGACTCCCAACAGTTCTATGACCATCTGAACAGCATAATCCACGTATTCAATTTATGATGGAGATGGAGAAGAATGGTTGCCTCCCGTTCTTGGACATTCTAATGCGACGGAAACCAGACGGTAGCCTCGGACGTAGCGTCTATCAGAAACCCACTCACACGGACTTGTACCTCAACAATAACAGGCACCATCATGTCTCCCAATATAGAACAGTTCTTTCTACTTTAATTAACCTTGCAAAAACTATTTTGGACCTGGAGAGTCGTCTTAAGGAAGTAAAGACGATTATGTTACAATGTTCCTTCAGAATGGCTACAAGGTGAAGGAAATCAATTGGGACCTTAAAAGGGCTGACAGAACAACCAGGAAACCTGACAATGAGGAGGAACCTCTCCCTGCTGCCTGTCTTCCCTATATTTCCACGATTTCTGGAGAGTCCTGAAGAAACTCTGGATTAATACCATCCGCAATCCTGTAAGGAAGCACAAATCACAGCTTACGTGGATCAAAGATGACTTGGGACTCAAGATGGCTGGTGTTTACAGGATTCGCTGTGAATGCAGAGCAGCGTATATTGACCATACAAGGCACACAGTGGAACCCCACATCAGGGAGCACAGGACATTTGTGTTACCCAGAGAAATCGACAGTAGCAGAACATTGCATTCACAATGACCATAGGATTGTCTTTGACGGCACAAGGTTACTGTGATGCGCCAGTGGCTTTTGGGACCACATGATGAAGGAAGCCATTGAAATAAAACTAGAGAAAAAGAATTTTAACAAAGCTGAAGGTCTCGTTCCAAGTAAGAACTGAAAATAGATTTTAAACAGGGTGGGTCAGCAGAAACCTGATTGGTTAGTCCTCATCCAATCAGGAGGATTAGACGATGGGGGTATAAATACCACCAGACTAGACATACCTAGACTTAATCCCTGATGAAGATGGCAGAGGCTGTCGTCAAAATGTCTGTTAAAATCGATACTATCATTTGGCTGAAAGCTCGAGACGAGTTTATTAATCAGAATCAGGTTTATTATCACTGACATACAGTATATGTGAAATGTGTTGTTTTGTGACAGCAGTGCAGTTCAATGCATGAAATGTACTATAAATTACATTAAGCAATTCAGTGTATGTATATACACTGATGGTGGAGATGAAGAAGCTGTTTCTAAAATGTTGAGTGTGTGTCTTCAAACTCCTGCACCTGTTCCTTGACATTAGTAATGAGAGGAGGGCATGTCCTATGTGGTGTTGGGTCCTTCATGATGCACGCTGCCTTTTGGGGGCATTAAGTTTTGAAGATATTCTTGATGGAGGGGACACTAGTGCCCTCCCCTCCAAGGGTAGCCAGCCCACGATGGAGCTGGCTGAGTCTATCACCCTCTTTCGATTTTCTGAAAAGGTCTGAGCGAGGGTGGTAGGTGGCTTGATGTAAGACGCTGAAGGAGAGGGAATGATTAAAGGTGAGGGATCAGAAGAGTGGGGAGTTAGTGAGGAAGGGGCAGAGTACAAGGCAGCTGTGTGTGAGCCCACCTTGAAGTGAAGATGGTGACCCGAAGCACCAAGTCTGTCATGGACAGTCCCAATGACAACAAAGTCAAACATCTTTTCACTCCCGTACTCCATGAACTTTGACCCTGATGTTACCACCCACCATGAGCAAGAGATGACCAGCTCTGATAACAATGCAGTAGGTGCGTGATCTCCGTCAGGGAAGGTAAACTGGAAAAGGAATGTGGTGAGCTTTGTTACTGAGAATGAGCTCATGACACCCGCCCCATGGGATGAGTGAACTACTGATGACCTGGTTGACTCTCATGCTGAACCGGTACGTCACTGTCATCGGTGCACCTGCTCCATCCCTGGAAGCAATGGCTGAGTTTACAGAGGATATCTTCACCGACACTGACAAAACCTTGCCTCGCGTCCCAGAGGGAGAAGCACCAGTTGTCCTTGGCCAAGGGTGGAAAAGACTCCTTGCTCTCCATGCTCTGTTGTCATAACACAGTGAAGTGCCAGGAAGCATCATTTACGTAGAAATTTGACAAGGCCACGTCAATGGTTGGTCAGACTCCCAAGAACAGAAATGCTCTTCTGAACTCTGTTGTGACACGCAGGACATGTCCCCTTCTCTTTACCACCATCAGAGAGGAGGTTTAGGAACCTGAAGACACACGCTCAACATTTAAGGAACAAATTTCTGAATGGTCTATGAACACTACCATACTATTTTTCTCCCTTTTTGCACTACTTATTTAATTTTTAATGAATATATATCTCATTGTAACTTGTACATTAATATACATTTGTTTTGTATTGCCTGTATTGCTGCTGCAAAACAACAAATTTCACAACATATGTCAGTGATAATAAAACTGATCTGATTCTGAAGAGAAGACCAGGTGGATAGTGGAAAAGTAGTAAGATTTTCAGAGCTCCTTGATAGATGAGATCCTCAAACAGCTCAATGGAATCTGTAGCCGAAGACCTCTCACTGTGGAAGCGGAGCACATGGAAATGCGTTGGGAACAAGGAGTCAAAGAAAGCACCAAGATATAGAGTTATAGAACACTACTGCACAGAATCAGGCCCTTTGGCCCATCTAGTCCATACTGAACTGTTATTCTGCTTAGTCCCATTGACTCCATACCTGGACCATGGCCCTCCATATCCCTCCCATCTATGTACTTATCCAAACTTCTCTTAAATGTTGTAATTGAATCTGCAGTCACCACATCCACTGGCAGCCCATTCTGCACACTCACCACACTGAGTGAAGTTCCCCCTCAGTTTCCCCTTCACCTTTCACCCTTAACCTATGATCTCTAGTTCTAGTCTCACCCAACCTCAGTGCTTGCATTTACCCTATCTGTACTCCTCATAATTTTGTGTACCAGCATCAAATACTTCTGCAGCAACCCCACCCCCCCCACCTGAGTCTCTTACAATCAAGGGAATAAATTCCTGATGTATTCAACCTTAACATGTCCTTGAGTCCCAGAAACATCCTTGTAAATTATCTCCATACTCTTTGTGTGTCACCTCCCAAGCTGTCATAAATCTCCACCTTTGTGGAGAGGCTGTGGGACCCTCCTCAGTTATGTGAGAAGTTGGAGTGGGAGTACTCCACCCTTGATTCCAAGGGACTGTACTTTTTTAAAAAAAATGCTAACTTTGTTTCATTTTCCTCAAGGTTCTGCCCAACACCTTGAATCTTTTTCAGCATTTTCTGTTTTTATGCCTCGGGACTCTGAAATGCACCTGCCTCTGATTTTTTTCTTTTGCTTTTCCAATAACATAAAGTGAAAAACACTGTTTCAGCTCGGGGAAAAGATGACATTAGCTGTGCAGTATTAAGGAGTACAGCTGTAAACATAAGCTGTGGCGATAGATTTAAAAAATTTCCCCCCCAGCACACTGCAAGTTGCAATGTTTATCCAGCAAAACAGAAAAATACAGTGAAGGCAGATTTATTTGAAAGCTGTGTTCTTAGTGTTAAGCCGACCTTGTTTAGTTTGAGAATGGGAATAGTGTTGCCCATAGCATCAATAGGAGATTAGATTTGCTTGGAAATACTGTATCCAAATAAACAGGAAATAGAGATACCAAAAGTCACATCGTATCGCCCAAACAAAAGGAGCCAACAGAAAATTGTTCAGTCGATGGTTGAAGGGGAAAGCAATTTACTCAGCAAAAGATTGGCATCTAATGGGCCTATTCATCAACAAAATTACTCCTGCTTATAATGTAGCCGGAAAATGGGGAGGATCTTGATAGGGAGATCTAAAAGTAAGATTTTAAAGCTCATTTTGGATGTGGTGGTGGGGGGGGGGGGGGTGGTGTTGGAGCTTTGCCTCTCTCATCTGAAGGGAACAGTAAGCTAATCTGGCTGCTAATTACAGAAAGCAGGCGGGAGTCCTTGCTTTTGTGAACCCTTGCTGAGCCACATTGCAGTTCACTGTTGCCAGCTTTTTGTTTCGATCTCGCAAGGGCTTGTGTCGGGCGCTAACGTGGCCAGATTCTACCGCTATCTGCAAGCTGATGGGAGGTCAGTGAACTGTGAATGGGATAAAATGTCACAACTTGGGTGCGTAATGCATTATGAGTGCATGAACTTTCCCTAATGGCCTTTTTATCCCTCTCTCACACAGTGCTCAGAGTGCGTAAAATGTGATTTTTGCAATATCATCAGAGCTGTGCTTCGCCAAAGCTGCACGATAAACTCTTATCGATTGACTGCTCAGTACACATTGTTAAAATTTACTTGAATATTCTTTCTGAAGATCTTTTGCTTTAATTTAGTCTAGAACAATCTGATAAGACTAGCGATACTTACCCTGGTAAGAACAAATTGGCAATGTCTGCATATTTTTGTTGCGAGCACAGTCTGTAAACTCAAATCACTGCCGTCTGTGTAAAGTGGAGCTGTCAAAACCTATAAGACATGGTTTAGTAATCCAATGGCCAGAAGCAAACTGGGTTGTATTTATGCTGACTTAACAGGATGTAATTACAGAAGAGCAAGAAACTTATAAGAATGTTCTTCTGTAATTTTTTTTGGGGCAAATAATTGCGGTTGAACGTTATATTTGTGTGTGCAATAGTATTTTGATTATGCTGTTTTGTTTGATATGCAGGTTTAAGAAATTTGCTTTGAACTTTGAACTAACTGTGATTATGCACAGAATGGCAGAGCATATTCAATGGGCTAAATGGCCTGTGTCTTATGATCTCATGGTTTTCTATTCACCTCTGGTGCTGTTCGCGTGGCTTTGCATTTTCTCCTTGTACTGCATGGTGGTTTCCTCTCATGTCAAAGTGGCAGGTTGCTAAGTTATCTGGCCACTGTGAATTGCCCCCCCCCCCCCCATGTGTAAGTGAGTGGTAGAAGTTGGATAGAATTGATGGAAATGCAAAGTGAATAGGTTAGAGAGAAAATGAGTAGGAAATGGATTTGCCCTACTAGCTGGCATTGACTTGTTGAGCCAAAAGGCAATGTGGTTTAATGGGGACACCGCAGAGAGTGAGAGAGACTGTCTGCAGAAGCTGGAAATCTGGAGCAACGCGCACAAAATGCTGGAAGAGTTTAGCAGGTCAGGAAGCCTCAATGGAGGGGGAATGAACTATTGGCAGTTCAGGTCAAGAGTCTTCATCAGGACTTTTCCTCCAGCATTTTGCCTGTGTTGCTCTAGAATTCCAGCATCTGCTGAACCTCTTGCGTTTCTGTTTCCCTGCTCTACTGTGAAGTCGCCTCGATGTGTGCCTACCCTGAAGAAGTTTTCCTGCTCTTTTTGATAGGAGCTTAGTGGGATCCTCTTGCTCTCTACTCCCTTTCTGTGATCTCAGATGATCTCTGGTTCTTTGACCACATGTTCTCCTGAGCAGGGGTTCCCAACCATTTTTTACGCCATGAACCAATGCCATTAAGCAAGGGGTCCATGGACCCCAGGTTGGGAACCCCTGACCTGGAGGCCCGATGAAGTCATTTCCCTCCATAGATTCTGCCTGACCTGCTGCGTTCCTCCGGCCTCTTGCGTGTGATGTGTGCTGACATCCTAAGCTTGGATGAAGCAGCAGTTAGTTTTCTAGATAATGCAGACTGGGTAGAGAAAAGACTAGTGGAAGTATTGGTGAAAATGGAAAGCTCATTGCCTTGGCTAACTTGCTGACTGAGGCACCAAGAACAGGAAAGTTGGATTAATCTGGTTTATTTTGGGCTGCCATGGACACAATAGGTTACATTGTTGCCTCCTGTAAGTACACTGCTGGAGAAATTCCAACATTTATATTGCGCTATTGAAGCAAGCCAGTGGATGTATGGGCCCACACCTCCCTTGAGTCATCTTGGGACTATTCAAGTAAAACAACATGGGTTGCCATAACTGCATATTTATAAACACTTATTTAAAAAAATGTCTGTCACCACGCAAGGCTCTTGATAAGAGGATGCAATAAAAATTGCTGATTACCTGCACTTAGTGGTATCCCGGGAATAGCTTTATACTATTTGTTTTCCAGCAGTTTTAGTGTTTATTGTTTTCAATCCTTTTGTAACTCGGATGTCAGTAAGTGCCAGCAGACATGGCACGGGCAGCCTGAGATATCTGGGAGGTCCAGGCTGATCCATTCTAGACCTGATGTCTCTTCCAAAGGATACACTCCTGACACCAGTCCCTTTGTGCAGTACGTATAAAGCATGAGTCTGCAGCCGCAGCCAAGAACCTCCCGGTCCACCCTTTCAGTTCCTTCATTGACAAGTTTTTCACATTGACTGCCACACTGAACCCAGATGCAGGGTGGAGGAGCAGCACCTCATACCCCACCTTGGTAGTTTTCAACCTGGTATGATCAACTTTTATTTCCCCAACTTCTTGAAGCATAATCTCTCTCTTTTTCTTTATTCCTTCCCTAACCCTTTGTTTTCCCTCATTCTCTTCTGCTGACCCATCCTCACGATTTGCACATCTCTCTCTTATTCCACACCTCCTTCTCTTATTTTATCCGATTCCTTCTTCCGCAGCTCTTTGCCTTTTCCATCTATCCCCATCTCGACCAGTGCGGCCCAACCCAATGAATTCCTCCTGCATTTTCGTTGTTGCTGCATTTAGTGCTTTCTGCTTCCGGAATTGAGTACTAAAGTTATTTCATTCTGTACGCGTAGCTAGGTCCCATTAATTTTGGTTGGGTTGTGCAGACTCGAGGGCTTCTGTTTAGCTTTGTTCATCCTGCCTGTTATTTCTTCAAAGACTTCCAACAGATTTGTCAGACAAGATTTCCCCTTAAGGAAACCATGTTGATTTTGGCCTATTTTATGCTGTGCGTCCAAATGCCCTGAAACTTCATCCTTGATAATGGACGCTAACATCTTACCAAATGCACTGAAGTCAGGGTAACTGACTATAATTTCCCATCTTTTGTCTCACTCCCTTCTGAAAATGGAGTGACATTTGTGATTTTCCAGTTCTCCAGAACCATTCCAGACTCTAGTGATTCTTGAAAGATCACTACTAATGCCTTCCCAATCTCTCCAGCTACCTCTTTCAGAACTGTGCGGTTCGTTCATCTGATCCATGTGACTTGTCTAACTTCAGATGTTTCAGCTTCCCGTGCACTTTTTCCTTAGTAATAGTGACTACATCCACTTCTGCTCCCTGAGTCTCAAATTTCTGACATACTGCTGGTGCTTTTTACAGTGAAGACATGCACAAGATACTTATTCAATTCATCTGCAGTTTGTGTGTCCCCCATTGCTACCTCTCCAGTGGTCTGATGTCCAGCCTTTCCTCTTTTTTTATACTGTATCTGAAAACTTTTGCTGTCATGTTTTATATTATTGGCTAACTTGCCTTCATATCTAATTTTTTCTGTCCTAATTGCTTTAGTTGCCTTCTGTTAACTTTTAAAAGCCACTGTTTGGAGGCCTATATATAACTCTTCCTTTGCTCTTATGGTTTCTTAACTCTACCCACAAGATTTTGCATCTTCTGATTCTATGTTGCGTCTTTCTGTGGATTTGATTCACAAGAATGCTTCTGGGAATGAAAGGGTTATCATATGAGGAACGTTTGATAGCCCTGGGTCTGTAATCACTGCAATTTAGAAGGATGAGTGAGGATCTCATTGAAACTTTTTGAATGTTGAACGGCCTAGACAAAGTAGATATAGAAAGGATGTTTCCCATGATGGGGGAGTCTAGGATAAGAGGTTACAGCCGCTGGATAGAGATGTGGAGAAATTTCTTTAGCTAGAGGGTAGTGAATTTGTGGAATTTATTACCCCAGGCAGCTGTGGAGGCCAGGTCATTGGGAGTATTCAAGACAGAGTTTGAATGGTTCCTGATTGGACATGTTATCAAAGACCATGAGGAGAAGGCTGGAGAGTGGGGCTGTGGGGGGGGGGGGGAAGATAGAATCAGCCATGATTAAATGGTGGAGCAGACTCAGTGGGCCAAATGGCCTAATTCTGCTCCTATGTCTTATGGTCTTATGATTTAATCTTTATACCTGGAGAGCCACCCCACCTCCTCTGCCCAGCTGCCTGCCTTTTCAATAGTATGTACTGTATATCCTTAGATGTTAAGCTCTCAGCTGTGATCCTTTTTCAGCCGTGACTCAATGATGCCAGTCACTCAGTCATAC
>NW_026780866.1:0-22873 GCF_030144855.1 Hypanus sabinus
ACTGACAGGTGAGATGGTGAGGGGAGGGGCTGTACCAGGTGAGATGGTGAGGGGAGGGGCAGTACAGACTGACAGGTGAGATGGTGAGGGGAGGGGCAGTACAGACTGACAGGTGAGATGGTGAGGGGAGGGGCAGTACAGACTGACAGGTGAGATGGTGAGGGGAGGGGCAGTACAGACTGACAGGTGAGATGGTGAGGGGAGGGGCTGTACCAGATGAGATGGTGAGGGGAGGGGCAGTACAGACTGACAGGTGAGATGGTGAGGGGAGGGGCTGTACCAGGTGAGATGGTGAGGGGAGGGGCTGTACCAGGTGAGATGGTGAGGGGAGGGGCAGTACCAGGTGAGATGGTGAGGGGAGGGGCAGTACAGACTGACAGGTGAGATGGTGAGGGGAGGGGCTGTACCAGGTGAGATGGTGAGGGGAGGGGCTGTACCAGATGAGATGGTGAGGGGAGGGGCTGTACAGACTGACAGGTGAGATGGTGAGGGGAGGGGCTGTACAGACTGACAGGTGAGATGTTGAGGGGAGGGGCTGTACAGACTGACAGGTGAGATGGTGAGGGGAGGGGCTGTACCAGGTGAGATGGTGAGGGGAGGGGCAGTACAGACTGACAGGTGAGATGTTGAGGGGAGGGGCAGTACAGACTGACAGGTGAGATGTTGAGGGGAGGGGCAGTACCAGGTGAGATGGTGAGGGGAGGGGCTGTACAGACCGACAGGTGAGATGGTGAGGGGAGGGGCAGTACAGACTGACAGGTGAGATGGTGAGGGGAGGGGCAGTACCAGGTGAGATGGTGAGGGGAGGGGCTGTACAGACTGACAGGTGAGATGGTGAGGGGAGGGGCAGTGCTGACTGACAGGTGAGATGGTGAGGGGAGGGGCTGTACCAGACGAGATGGTGAGGGGAGGGGCTGTACAGACTGACAGGTGAGATGGTGAGGGGAGGGGCTGTACCAGGTGAGATGTCGAGGGGAGGGGCTGTACCAGGTGAGATGTTGAGGGGAGGGGCAGTACAGACTGACAGGTGAGATGTCGAGGGGAGGGGCAGAGTACCAGGTGAGATGGTGAGGGGAGGGGCTGTACCAGGTGAGATGTCGAGGGGAGGGGCAGTACCAGGTGAGATGGTGAGGGGAGGGGCAGTACAGACTGACAGGTGAGATGGTGAGGGGAGGGGCAGTACAGACTGACAGGTGAGATGTCGAGGGGAGGGGCAGTACCAGGTGAGATGGTGAGGGGAGGGGCTGTACCAGGTGAGATGTCGAGGGGAGGGGCAGTACCAGGTGAGATGGTGAGGGGAGGGGCAGTACAGACTGACGGTGAGATGGTGAGGGGAGGGGCAGTACAGACTGACAGGTGAGATGTCGAGGGGAGGGGCTGTACCAGGTGAGATGGTGAGGGGAGGGGCAGTACCAGGTGAGATGGTGGGAGGGGCAGTACAGACTGACAGGTGAGATGTTGAGGGGAGGGGCTGTACAGACTGACGGTGAGATGGTGAGGGGAGGGGCAGTACCAGGTGAGATGGTGGGGGGGGCAGTACAGACTGACAGGTGAGATGTTGAGGGGAGGGGCAGTACAGACTGACAGGTGAGATGGTGAGGGGAGGGGCTGTACCAGGTGAGATGGTGAGGGGAGGGGCTTGTACCAGGTGAGATGGTGGGGGGGGCTGTACAGACTGACAGGTGAGATGGTGAGGGGAGGGGCTGTACCAGGTGAGATGGTGAGGGGAGGGGCAGTACAGACTGACAGGTGAGATGGTGAGGTGAGGGGCAGTACAGACTGACAGGTGAGATGGTGAGGGGAGGGGCAGTACAGACTGACAGGTGAGATGTCGAGGGGAGGGGCAGTACCAGGTGAGATGGTGAGGGGAGGGGCTGTACCAGGTGAGATGGTGGGGGGGGCTGTACAGACTGACAGGTGAGATGGTGAGGGGAGGGGCTGTACCAGGTGAGATGGTGAGGGGAGGGGCAGTACAGACTGACAGGTGAGATGGTGAGGGGAGGGGCTGTACAGACTGACAGGTGAGATGGTGTGGGGAGGGGCAGTACAGACTGACAGGTGAGATGGTGAGGGGAGGGGCAGTACCAGGTGAGATGGTGAGGGGAGGGGCTGTACAGACTGACAGGTGAGATGGTGAGGGGAGGGGCAGTACCAGGTGAGATGTTGAGGGGAGGGGCTGTACAGACTGACGGTGAGATGGTGAGGGGAGGGGCTGTACAGACTGACAGGTGAGATGGTGAGGGGAGGGGCAGTACAGACTGACAGGTGAGATGGTGAGGGGAGGGGCAGTACAGACTGACAGGTGAGATGGTGAGGGGAGGGGCTGTACCAGGTGAGATGGTGAGGGGAGGGGCTGTACCAGGTGAGATGGTGAGGGGAGGGGCTGTACAGACTGACGGTGAGATGGTGAGGGGAGGGGGCAGTACCAGGTGAGATGGTGAGGGGAGGGGCAGTACAGACTGACAGGTGAGATGGTGAGGGGAGGGGCTGTACCAGGTGAGATGGTGAGGGGAGGGGCAGTACAGACTGACAGGTGAGATGGTGAGGGGAGGGGCAGTACAGACTGACAGGTGAGATGGTGAGGGGAGGGGCAGTACAGACTGACGGTGAGATGGTGAGGGGAGGGGCAGTACCAGGTGAGATGGTGAGGGGAGGGGCAGTACAGACTGACAGGTGAGATGGTGAGGGGAGGGGCAGTACCAGGTGAGATGGTGAGAGGAGGGGCTGTACCAGGTGAGATGGTGAGGGGAGGGGCTGTACCAGGTGAGATGGTGAGGGGAGGGGCAGTACCAGGTGAGATGGTGAGAGGAGGGGCTGTACCAGGTGAGATGGTGAGGGGAGGGGCAGTACCAGGTGAGATGGTGAGGGGAGGGGCAGTACCAGGTGAGATGGTGAGGGGAGGGGCAGTACAGACTGACAGGTGAGATGGTGAGGGGAGGGGCAGTACAGACTGACGGTGAGATGGTGAGGGGAGGGGCAGTACCAGGTGAGATGGTGAGGGGAGGGGCTGTACCAGGTGAGATGGTGAGGGGAGGGGCTGTACAGACTGACAGGTGAGATGGTGAGGGGAGGGGCTGTACCAGGTGAGATGGTGAGGGGAGGGGCAGTACCAGGTGAGATGGTGAGGGGAGGGGCAGTACAGACCGACAGGTGAGATGGTGAGGGGAGGGGCAGTACAGACTGACAGGTGAGATGGTGAGGGGAGGGGCTGTACAGACTGACAGGTGAGATGGTGAGGGGAGGGGCTGTACAGACTGACAGGTGAGATGGTGTGGGGGAGGGGCTGTACCAGGTGAGATGGTGAGGGGAGGGGCAGTACAGACTGACAGGTGAGTTGGTGAGGGGAGGGGCAGTACAGACTGACAGGTGAGATGGTGAGGGGAGGGGCAGTACCAGGTGAGATGGTGAGGGGAGGGGCTGTACAGACTGACAGGTGAGATGGTGAGGGGAGGGGCTGTACCAGGTGAGATGGTGAGGGGAGGGGCTGTACAGACTGACAGGTGAGATGGTGAGGGGAGGGGCAGTACAGACTGACAGGTGAGATGGTGAGGGGAGGGGCTGTACCAGGTGAGATGGTGAGGGGAGGGGCAGTACAGACTGACAGGTGAGATGGTGAGGGGAGGGGCTGTACCAGGTGAGATGGCGAGGGGAGGGGCAGTACAGACTGACAGGTGAGATGGTGAGGGGAGGGGCTGTACCAGGTGAGATGGTGAGGGGAGGGGCTGTACAGACTGACAGGTGAGATGGTGAGGGGAGGGGCAGTACAGACTGACAGGTGAGATGGTGAGGGGAGGGGCAGTACAGACTGACAGGTGAGATGGTGAGGGGAGGGGCAGTACCAGGTGAGATGGTGAGGGGAGGAGCAGTACAGACCGACAGGTGAGATGGTGAGGGGAGGGGCTGTACCAGGTGAGATGGTGAGGGGAGGGGCAGTACAGACCGACAGGTGAGATGGTGAGGGGAGGGGCTGTACCAGGTGAGATGGTGAGGGGAGGGGCAGTACAGACCGACAGGTGAGATGGTGAGGGGAGGGGCTGTACCAGGTGAGATGGTGAGGGGAGGGGCTGTACCAGGTGAGATGGTGAGGGGAGGGGCAGTACCAGGTGAGATGGTGAGGGGAGGGGCAGTACAGACTGACAGGTGAGATGGTGAGGGGAGGGGCAGTACCAGGTGAGATGGTGAGGGGAGGGGCTGTACAGACTGACAGGTGAGATGTTGAGGGGAGGGGCAGTACCAGGTGAGATGGTGAGGGGAGGGGCTGTACAGACTGACAGGTGAGATGTTGAGGGGAGGGGCAGTACAGACTGACAGGTGAGATGGTGAGGGGAGGGGCTGTACCAGGTGAGATGGTGAGGGGAGGGGCAGTACAGACTGACAGGTGAGATGGTGAGGGGAGGGGCAGTACCAGGTGAGATGGTGAGGGGAGGGCAGTACCAGGTGAGATGGTGAGGGGAGGGGCAGTACCAGGTGAGATGTCGAGGGGAGGGGCAGTACAGACTGACAGGTGAGATGGTGAGGGGAGGGGCAGTACCAGGTGAGATGGTGAGGGGAGGGGCAGTACCAGGTGAGATGGTGAGGGGAGGGGCAGTACAGACTGACAGGTGAGATGTCGAGGGGAGGGGCTGTACCAGGTGAGATGGTGAGGGGAGGGGCAGTACAGACTGACGGTGAGATGGTGAGGGGGAGGGGCTGTACAGACTGACAGGTGAGATGGTGAGGGGAGGGGCAGTACAGACTGACAGGTGAGATGGTGAGGGGAGGGGCAGTACAGACCGACAGGTGAGATGGTGAGGGGAGGGGCTGTACCAGGTGAGATGGTGAGGGGAGGGGCTGTACAGACTGACAGGTGAGATGGTGAGGGGAGGGGCAGTACAGACCGACAGGTGAGATGGTGAGGGGAGGGGCAGTACAGACTGACAGGTGAGATGGTGAGGGGAGGGGCAGTACCAGGTGAGATGGTGAGGGGAGGGGCAGTACAGACTGACAGGTGAGATGGTGAGGGGAGGGGCAGTACAGACTGACAGGTGAGATGGTGAGGGGAGGGGCAGTACAGACTGACAGGTGAGATGGTGAGGGGAGGGGCAGTACAGACTGACAGGTGAGATGGTGAGGGGGAGGGGCAGTACAGACTGACAGGTGAGATGGTGAGGGGAGGGGCAGTACCAGGTGAGATGGTGAGGGGAGGGGCAGTACAGACTGACAGGTGAGATGTCGAGGGGAGGGGGCTGTACCAGGTGAGATGGTGTGGGGAGGGGCTGTACCAGGTGAGATGTCGAGGGGAGGGGCAGTACAGACTGACAGGTGAGATGGTGAGGGGAGGGGCAGTACCAGGTGAGATGGTGAGGGGAGGGGCAGTACAGACTGACAGGTGAGATGTTGAGGGGAGGGGCTGTACCAGGTGAGATGGTGAGGGGAGGGGCAGTACAGACTGACAGGTGAGATGGTGAGGGGAGGGGCAGTACCAGGTGAGATGGTGAGGGGAGGGGCTGTACAGACTGACAGGTGAGATGGTGAGGGGAGGGGCTGTACAGACTGACAGGTGAGATGTCGAGGGGAGGGGCTGTACCAGGTGAGATGTCGAGGGGAGGGGCTGTACCAGGTGAGATGGTGAGGGGAGGGGCAGTACCAGGTGAGATGGTGAGGGGAGGGGCAGTACAGACTGACAGGTGAGATGTCGAGGGGAGGGGCTGTACCAGGTGAGATGTCGAGGGGAGGGGCTGTACCAGGTGAGATGTCGAGGGGAGGGGCTGTACCAGGTGAGATGGTGAGGGGAGGGGCAGTACAGACTGACAGGTGAGATGGTGAGGGGAGGGGCAGTACCAGGTGAGATGGTGAGGGGAGGGGCAGTGCAGACTGACAGGTGAGATGGTGAGGGGGAGGGGCAGTACCAGGTGAGATGGTGAGGGGAGGGGCAGTACAGACTGACAGGTGAGATGGTGAGGGGAGGGGCAGTACCAGGTGAGATGGTGAGGGGAGGGGCAGTACCAGGTGAGATGGTGAGGGGAGGGGCAGTACAGACTGACAGGTGAGATGGTGAGGGGAGGGGCTGTACAGACTGACAGGTGAGATGGTGAGGGGAGGGGCTGTACAGACTGACAGGTGAGATGGTGAGGGGAGGGGCTGTACCAGGTGAGATGGTGAGGGGAGGGGCTGTACCAGGTGAGATGGTGAGGGGAGGGGCAGTACCAGGTGAGATGGTGAGGGGAGGGGCAGTACAGACTGACGGTGAGATGGTGAGGGGAGGGGCAGTACAGACTGACAGGTGAGATGGTGAGGGGAGGGGCTGTACAGACTGACAGGTGAGATGGTGAGGGGAGGGGCTGTACAGACTGACAGGTGAGATGGTGAGGGGAGGGGCTGTACCAGGTGAGATGGTGAGGGGAGGGGCTGTACCAGGTGAGATGTTGAGGGGAGGGGCAGTACCAGGTGAGATGGTGAGGGGAGGGGCTGTACAGACTGACAGGTGAGATGGTGAGGGGAGGGGCTGTACAGACTGACAGGTGAGATGTTGAGGGGAGGGGCAGTACAGACTGACAGGTGAGATGGTGAGGGGAGGGGCTGTACAGACTGACAGGTGAGATGGTGAGGGGAGGGGCTGTACCAGGTGAGATGTTGAGGGGAGGGGCTGTACAGACTGACAGGTGAGATGGTGAGGGGAGGGGCTGTACAGACTGACAGGTGAGATGGTGAGGGGAGGGGCTGTACAGACTGACAGGTGAGATGGTGAGGGGAGGGGCTGTACAGACTGACAGGTGAGATGGTGAGGGGAGGGGCTGTACAGACTGACAGGTGAGATGGTGAGGGGAGGGGCTGTACCAGGTGAGATGTTGAGGGGAGGGGCAGTACAGACTGACAGGTGAGATGGTGAGTGTAACACAGGCCCTTTGGCCCATCCAGTCTGTGCCGACTGCACCCGGACTGTTGCCCTCCATACCCCACCCATCCAAACTTCTCTTACACGTTGAAATCGAGCTTGCAAGCGCCACTTGAGCTGACCTCTCATTCCACACTCTCCCTCAGTGAAGAACTTTTCCCCATGTTCCACCTAAACATTTCACCTTTAACCCATGACCTCTGGCTATAGTCCTGCCCAACCTGAGTGTGAAACGCCTGCTTGCTCTGACCCTCAGAATTGTGTGTCCCTCGATCAAATCTCCTCTCAGTCCTCCTGCTCTTCATGGAGTACAGTCGTAATCTGTCCAGTCTTGTCACTCAGGTCCTGCAGACCCGGCAGCAACCTTGTAAATCTCTGCACTCTTTCAATCTTGTTTACTTCTTTCCTGTCGGTAGGTGACCAAAACGGCACATAATACTCCAAATTAGGCCTCACCAATGTCTTATACAACTTCAACATATCATCCCGTCTCCTGTACTCAGTACGTCGATCTGTAAAGGAAATAAGCACCCACTCTTCCATTGAGTATTGATGTCCTCCAAACAGACATCGGACATGCCATTACTTACGTCCGTTCCCAGAACGCGTGCACGCCCCCACAGCCACTTTGGGGCTCTACCTCCTCTGCCTCCCCTCGTCCTTCCCAAAACCCACTGTTCATTCAGTTCTTCGTCAGCGAGGGCTTTTGGCCCGGCTGCAGTGGTCTGGGGGGTCCAGGTGTCAGTGGAGAGGCGACAGGGGTGGTGAGGCCCTCTCTCCTCCCCGCAGGCGCAGCCCCTGTTCGAACTGCGGTGCTCCAACAACGTGGTGCACGTTCACACCTGCGCCGACTCGTGCGCTGCGCTGGCCAACCTCATCCAGTACGTGGTGAACAGCGGCGATCTGCACCCTCCCCCCAGGCAGGACACCCCGACCGAGATCGCCGGGCAGAGGCTGCAGGTACGAAGGGGTGGGGATGCGGGGAAGGGGTGCAGGTACGAAGGGGTGGGGATGCGGGAAAGGGGTGCAGGTACGAAGGGGTGGGGATGCGGGAAAGGGGTGCAGGTACGAAGGGGTGGGGATGCGGGAAAGGGATGCGAGGAAGGGGTGCAGGTACAAAGGGGTGGGGATGCGGGGAAGGGGTGCAGGTACGAAGGGGTGGAGGTACAAAGGGGTGGGGATGCGGGGAAGGGGTGGAGATGCGAGGAAGGGGTGGAGGTACAAAGGGGTGGGGATGCAGGGAAGGGGTGCAGGTACGAAGGGGTGGGGATGCAGGGAAGGGGTGGAGATGCGGGGAAGGGGTGGAGGTACGAAGGGGTGGGGATGCAGGGAAGGGGTGGAGATGCGGGGAAGGGGTGCAGGTACGAAGGGGTGGGGATGCGGGGAAGGGGTGCAGGTACGAAGGGGTGGAGATGCGGGGAAGGGGTGCAGGTACGAAGGGGTGGGGATGCGGGAAAGGGGTGCAGGTACGAAGGGGTGGAGATGCGGGGAAGGGGTGCAGGTATGAAGGGGTGGGGATGCGGGGAAGGGGTGCAGGTACGAAGGGGTGGGGATGCGGGGAAGGGGTGCAGGTACGAAGGGGTGGGGATGCGGGGAAGGGGTGGAGATGCGAGGAAGGGGTGGAGGTACAAAGGGGTGGGGATGCGGGGAAGGGGTGCAGGTACGAAGGGGTGGGGATGCAGGGAAGGGGTGGAGATGCGGGGAAGGGGTGGAGGTACGAAGGGGTGGGGATGCAGGGAAGGGGTGGAGATGCGGGGAAGGGGTGGAGGTACGAAGGGGTGGGGATGCGGGGAAGGGGTGGAGATGCAGGGAAGGGGTGCAGGTACGAAGGGGTGGAGGTACAAAGGGGTGGGGATGCGGGGAAGGGGTGGAGGTACGAAGGGGTGGGGATGCAGGGAAGGGGTGCAGGTACGAAGGGGTGGGGATGCAGGGAAGGGGTGGAGATGCGGGGAAGGGGTGGAGGTACGAAGGGGTGGGGATGCAGGGAAGGGGTGCAGGTATGAAGGGGTGTCTGTGCTGACCCCCTGTTCCACTGTGGAGCTCCAGGTCAGGATGAAAACTGTCCTCACAATCAGAATCAGGTTTGATGTCACCCATACAATACCGAAGGAACTCAGCAGGAAAGGAATGGGGTAAAGAGTTGGTGTTTCGGGTCTTGTCTCGGCCCGAAATCTTGACTCTCATCCTCTCCATAGATGCTGCCTGACCTGCTGAGTTTCTCCAGCATTTTCTGTGTGTTGCTCTGGATTTCCAACATCTGCAGATCCTCTTGTGTTTATAATATCACTGAGTTTGTTATGTGGCAGCAGGACATTGAAATGTATAAAAGTACTGTAAGTTGCAATGAGAATTTAAAATCAAATAAGTAGTGTAAGAAGAGAGGAAGAATTGGTGAGGTGGTGTCCACGGGTTCAATGTCCATTCAGAAATCTGACGGCAGAGGGGAAGAACAAACACGAGGAAATCTGCAGATGCTGGAAATTCAAACACACACAAAATGCCGGTGGAACGCAGCAGGCCGGACAGCATCTATAAGGAGAAGCACTGTCGACTTTTTGGGCCAAGACCCTTCGTTAGAACTAACTGAAACGAGAAATAGTAAGAGATTAGTAAGTAGTGGGGGGAGGGGGAAATGCAAAATGTTAGGAGAAGACCGGAGGGGGTGGGATGAAGCTAAGAGCTGGAAAGGTGATTGGCGAAAGTGATACAGAGCTGGAGATGAACCCATGAACTCTACCTCATGGCATACGCTGGTGATATTAAACCTGATTCTGCTACAGAATTGGGGTGAGTGAAGTTATCCTCACTGGTTCAGGAGACTGATGGGTGAGGGTAATAACTGTTCCTGAACCTGGTGGTGTGGGACCTGAGGCTCCTCTACCTCCTTCCCGATGGAATCAGTTCAGAGTTGAGGTTATCCTCACTGGTTCAGGAGCCTGATGGTTGAGGGGTAATAACTGTTCCTGAACCTGGTGGTGTGGGTCCTGAGGCTCCTGTACCTCCTTCCCGATGGAATCAGTTCAGAGTTGAGGTTATCCTCACTGGTTCAGGAGCCTGATCGTTGAGGGGTGATAACTGTTCCTGAACCTGGTGGTGTGGGACCTGAGGCTCCTGCACCTCCTTCCCGATGGAATCAGTTCAGAGTTGAGGTTATCCTCACTGGTTCAGAAGCCTGATGTTTGGGGGGTAATAACTCCCTGAACCTGATGGTGTGGGACCTGAGGCTCTTGTATCTCCTTCCCGATGGTTGCAATGGGATAGGGCATGTGCTAGGTGATGGGGACATTAATGATGGATGCTGCCTTTGAAAGGTGTTCTCGATGCTGGCTGTTTACAGCGGTGCAGCTTTTCCGATGCTGTGCCGTCCCAGGGGGTGCTGAGCCGATCAGCGTGCTGGCACTGAGATCCACCAGCACAACCACAGCCGTGTTTCGGCTGCCAGACTGAGTGTGGGGCAGGTGGGTCACCCGCCTGGTGTGGCTCTGAAGGAATCTGCCCAGGGAGTGACTGGGATATCTCCAACTCACTGGGTTCTGGGTCCTGTGACTGCTCACACCTCTCTCAATCATCTTCAAACTGAAAAACTGACCACCTACAGTGCTGTGCAAAAGCTCACTCACACGCATGTGCGTGCGCGCGCACACACACACACACACACACACACACGCACGCACGCACACTCTCACTCACTCACTCACACACACACACACTCACTCACACACACACACACTCACTCACACATTCACTCACACACACACACGCACGCACACTCTCACTCACTCACTCTCACACACACACACTCACTCACTCACACACTCTTGTCAACGTGGAGCGGAGAGCGAGTTTGTAAATCTGGCAGGAGCAGAAGATGTTGGGAATGGTGACGGTGGGACGCCGTTGGAGGGGTGTGGGACAGGAGCAGAGAAGGAGTGTCAGGGGTGGGTACAGACACACCCAGCCCTGAGACACAAGGCAAGGTCATTTGATTCCAAACTATTGGTTTATTGATCATTACAGAATGTCTCTCTGGTGCTTCCCGCTCCCTCCCCTCTCCCTTCCCCTTTCCCCAACCATGATTCCCCTCTCCCTGCCCCCTTCCCACTCTCAGTCCACAATAGAGACCCAGATCAGAATCAGGTTTATCATCACTCACACACGTCAGGAAATTTGTTTTTTTTTTGACAGCAGTACAGTGCGATACATAAAATTACTACAGGACTGTGTAAAAGACTCAGGTACCCGAACTATATGTGTGTGTGTGTGTGTGTGTGTGTGTGTGTGCGCGCGCACGTAGGTAAGCTGGTGTCCCTGCTGGGTTCTTACATTAAGTGCCTCTGACGGGATCTTCAGTTTCAAAGTCGAAAGCCATTGGACAGAGGCCTTCCATCGCACGCACAGAGAAATCGCTGTGCTGGTGTCTTATAGCTCCACAGACCCGATTTTCATCCCGACCACCGGCTCTATACGTCTGTGTGGGTTCCCTCCCACCTCCCCACCAGCGGTGGTGTTGGTGCCCACCCCGCCCCCGCCTGGAGGGTGGAATCTGCGGGACACGACAGGAATGAGGAAGTGTAACTGTGTCTGTGAGCCAGGTGGACTTGATGACCTAAGTCATGCAGGGAGATGGAGCTCCTGGTTTGCCTAAAGCTGCAGCATGTTTTTAAAGTTCTCCCTTTGATGGGCTTTTGTCCCAGAGACAGAAAACAGCTCTGCAATTTGCATTCAATTGCGCTGAGGTTACAGAGTAAATATGCTCGGCTTTTCCAAGCAAGCTGCCTCTCCTGTCAACAAAAGACCAGTCTGAATGCTTTCCGTGTCCGGTGTACGGGAGTGAAACTCTGATACGCTCCAGTCTGAACCCTTTCCGTGTCCGGTGTACGGGAGTGAAACTCTGATACGCTCCAGTCTGAACCCTTTCCGTGTCTGGTGTACGGGAGTGAAACTCTCTGATACGCTCCAGTCTCAACCCTTTCCGTGTCTGGTGTATGGGAGAGAAACTCTCTGATACGCTCCAGTCTGAACCCTTTCCGTGTCCGGTGTACGGGAGTGAAACTCTGATACGCTCCAGTCTGAACCCTTTCCGTGTCCGGTGTACGGGAGTGAAACTCTCTGATACGCTCCAGTCTGAACCCTTTCTGTGTCCGGTGTACGGGAGTGAAACTCTCTGATACGCTCCAGTCTCAACCCTTTCCGTGTCCGGTGTACGGGAGTGAAACTCTGATACGCTCCAGTCTCAACCCTTTCCATGTCCGATGTACGGGAGTGAAACTCTGATACGCTCCAGTCTCAACCCTTTCCGTGTCCGGTGTACGGGAGTGAAACTCTCTGATACGCTCCAGTCTCAACCCTTTCCGTGTCCGGTGTACGGGAGTGAAACTCTGATACGCTCCAGTCTGAACCCTTTCTGTGTCTGGTGTACGGGAGTGAAACTCTCTGATACGCTCCAGTCTCAACCCTTTCCGTGTCCGGTGTACGGGAGTGAAACTCTGATACGCTCCAGTCTGAACCCTTTCTGTGTCTGGTGTACGGGAGTGAAACTCTCTGATACGCTCCAGTCTGAACCCTTTCTGTGTCTGGTGTACGGGAGTGAAACTCTGATACGCTCCAGTCTGAACCCTTTCCGTGTCCGGTGTACGGGAGTGAAACTCTGATTCGCTCCAGTCTGAACTCTTTCCGTGTCTGGTGTATGGGAGAGAAACTCTCTGATACGCTCCAGTCTGAACCCTTTCCGTGTCCGGTGTACGGGAGTGAAACTCTCTGATACGCTCCAGTCTGAACCCTTTCCGTGTCCGGTGTACGGGAGTGAAACTCTGATACGCTCCAGTCTCAACCCTTTCCGTGTCCGGTGTACGGGAGTGAAACTCTCTGATACGCTCCAGTCTGAACCCTTTCCGTGTCCGGTGTACGGGAGTGAAACTCTGATACGCTCCAGTCTGAACCCTTTCCGTGTCCGGTGTACGGGAGTGAAACTCTGATACGCTCCAGTCTGAATGCTTTCCGTGTCTGGTGTATGGGAGAGAAACTCTCTGATACACTCCAGTCTGAACCCTTTCCGTGTCCGGTATACGGGAGTGAAACTCTGATACGCTCCAGTCTGAACCCTTTCCGTGTCTGGTGTACGGGAGTGAAACTCTCTGATACGCTCCAGTCTCAACCCTTTCCGTGTCTGGTGTATGGGAGAGAAACTCTCTGACACGCTCCAGTCTGAACCCTTTCCGTGTCCGGTGTACGGGAGTGAAACTCTGATACGCTCCAGTCTGAACCCTTTCCGTGTCCGGTGTACGGGAGAGAAACTCTGATACGCTCCAGTCTGAACCCTTTCCGTGTCCGGTGTACGGGAGTGAAACTCTCTGATACGCTCCAGTCTGAACCCTTTCCGTGTCTGGTGTACGGGAGTGAAACTTTGATACGCTCCAGTCTGAACCCTTTCCGTGTCCGGTGTACGGGAGAGAAACTCTGATACGCTCCAGTCTCAACCCTTTCCGTGTCCGGTGTACGGGAGTGAAACTCTGATACGCTCCAGTCTCAACCCTTTCCGTGTCCGGTGTACGGGAGTGAAACTCTCTGATACGCTCCAGTCTCAACCCTTTCCGTGTCTGGTGTACGGGAGTGAAACTCTGATACGCTCCAGTCTCAACCCTTTCCGTGTCCGGTGTACGGGAGAGAAACTCTCTGATACGCTCCAGTCTCAACCCTTTCCGTGTCTGGTGTACGGGAGTGAAACTCTGATACGCTCCAGTCTCAACCCTTTCCGTGTCTGGTGTATGGGAGAGAAACTCTGATACGCTCCAGTCTGAACCCTTTCCGTGTTCGGTGTATGGGAGTGAAACTCTCTGATACGCTCCAGTCTGAACCCTTTCCGTGTCCGGTGTACGGGAGTGAAACTCTGATATGCTCCAGTCTCAACCCTTTCCGTGTCCGGTGTATGGGAGAGAAACTCTGATACCATATAACCATATAACAATCACAGCACGGAAACAGGCCATCTTGGCCCTCCTAGTCCGTGCCGATCCCTTAATCTCACCTAGTCCCACCTACCCGCACTCAGCCCATAACCCTCCACTCCTCTCCTGTCCATATACCTATCCAATTTTACCTTAAATGACACAACTGAATTGGCCTCTACTACTTCTACAGGAAGCTCATTCCACACAGCTATCACTCTTTGAGTAAAGAAATACCCCCTCGTGTTTCCCTTAAACTTCTGCCCCCTAACTCTCAAATCATGTCCTCTAGTTTGAATCTCCCCTACTCTCAATGGAAACAGCCTGTTCACGTCAACTCTATCTATCCCTCTCAAAATTTTAAATACCTCGATCAAATCCCCCCTCAACCGTGGGATGGGAGATCCGGTGTATGGGAGTGAAACTCTGATACGCTCCAGTCTCAACCCTTTCCGTGTCTGGTGTATGGGAGAGAAACTCTGATACGCTCCAGTCTGAACCCTTTCCGTGTTCGGTGTATGGGAGTGAAACTCTCTGATACGCTCCAGTCTGAACCCTTTCCGTGTCCGGTGTACGGGAGTGAAACTCTGATATGCTCCAGTCTCAACCCTTTCCGTGTCCGGTGTATGGGAGAGAAACTCTGATACCATATAACCATATAACAATCACAGCACGGAAACAGGCCATCTTGGCCCTCCTAGTCCGTGCCGATCCCTTAATCTCACCTAGTCCCACCTACCCGCACTCAGCCCATAACCCTCCACTCCTCTCCTGTCCATATACCTATCCAATTTTACCTTAAATGACACAACTGAATTGGCCTCTACTACTTCTACAGGAAGCTCATTCCACACAGCTATCACTCTTTGAGTAAAGAAATACCCCCTCGTGTTTCCCTTAAACTTCTGCCCCCTAACTCTCAAATCATGTCCTCTAGTTTGAATCTCCCCTACTCTCAATGGAAACAGCCTGTTCACGTCAACTCTATCTATCCCTCTCAAAATTTTAAATACCTCGATCAAATCCCCCCTCAACCGTGGGATGGGAGATCCGGTGTATGGGAGTGAAACTGTCTGATACGCTCCAGTCTGAACCCTTTCCGTGTCCGGTGTATGGGAGTGAAACTCTCTGATTCGCTCCAGTCTGAACCCTTTCCGTGTCCGGTGTATGGGAGTGAAACTCTCTGATACGCTCCAGTCTGAACCCTTTCCGTGTCCGGTGTATGGGAGTGAAACTCTCTGATTCGCTCCAGTCTGAACCCTTTCCGTGTCCGGTGTATGGGAGTGAAACTCTCTGATACGCTCCAGTCTGAACCCTTTCCGTGTCCGGTGTACGGGAGTGAAACTCTGATACGCTCCAGTCTGAACCCTTTCCATGTCCGGTGTACGGGAGTGAAACTCTGATACGCTCCAGTCTGAACCCTTTCCGTGTCCGGTGTATGGGAGTGAAACTCTGATTCGCTCCAGTCTGAACCCTTTCCGTGTCCGGTGTATGGGAGTGAAACTCTCTGATACGCTCCAGTCTGAACCCTTTCCGTGTCCGGTGTATGGGAGTGAAACTGTCTGATACGCTCCAGTCTGAACCCTTCCCGTGTCTGGTGTACGGGAGTGAAACTCTCTGATTCGCTCCAGTCTGAACCCTTTCCGTGTCTGGTGTATGGGAGAGAAACTCTCTGATTCGCTCCAGTCTGAACCCTTTCCGTGTCCGGTGTATGGTCTGTGTTGTCCCATCAGGGATCTGATACCAACTTTGACCACATCGCAGTGCTGGGAGGTATTTTGTACTTGTTTCAGTGGGTATTGTGACAAGACTGGCACAGTTGGGAAGGTGCTGTTTCAAATATTTCTGGGAGGTTTTGTTTAGGGATGTGACATTGTCACAGGCCCTTCATTCCTAACGAGCCGGCACCACCCAGTTATCACCGTGTGTGGAAACGCAGGTAGTCGCTGGGAGATCTTTACAGGTGGCCGGGGAGTTGGACCTGTGCTGGTGTACAGCTCCTAGGGGTGTGAGCCATCCCTCGATCCTGTGTCTGGTGAAGGGGCTCCCGGGGGTGGGGGAGTTCCCCTGAACCCGCTCTGCTTGCTGGGTGGGTTTGGGACTCAAAGTTCAGGAAACCCTTGTGGAGAAAGGCGGGAGCTGTGCCCACCTGACCTGGTCCGTCTCTTTCACCTTTTCCATCCGTGTCCCTGTCCAAAGATCTTTTAAACATTCATACTGTACCTATCACTCCTGTTCGCTTTTTCTACCTACCCAACACCTGCTGAATCCCTTTAAATCTCTCTGCGCTCGCTGTCGTGATGTGAGAGAGAGAGAGAGAAAGCTACCCCTGCCCTTTGAATGGTATGTGCTGCTGTCTCTGGAAAATTCAGGAGCAGAGGAGCCCCTGTGAAGCATCTCGTTGCCCCCCAGCGAGAGGCCCGCCTTCTTACTCAGCCTGTCGTCCTCTCACACGCCCACGGCTGTCCTCCCGAGACTGAACCGCCAAACCGGATAGATAGATACTTTATTCATCCCCAAGGGGAAATTCAACAATTTTTCCAGTGTCCCATACATTTATTGTAGCAAAACTAATTGCATACAGTATTTAACTCAGTATAAATATGATATGCATCTAAAATCACCCTCCCAAAAAGCATTAATAAATAGCTTTTAAAAAGTTCTTAAATAGTTTACTAAAGTGCATTGAGTGGTAACTTAAGCTCAGTCCTAACCCAGGCACTTTAACAAGTCTTGCCCCTGGTGGTTGAATTGCAGAGCCGAATGGCGTTGGGGAGTAATGATCTCTTCATCCTGTCTGAGGAGCATTGCATTGACAGCAACCTGCCGCTGAAGCTGCTTCTCCGTCTCTGGATGGTGCTGTGCAGAGGATGTTCAGGGTTTTCCATGATTGACCGTAGCCTACTCAGCGCCCTCCGCTCTGCCACCGATGTCATACTCTCCAGTTCTGTGCCCACGACAGAGCCCGCCTTCCTTACCAGCTTATTAAGACGTGAGGCAGGGAGGAGGCAGCTGCATGCCGGGGGATGGACGGTGAGGGGGGTGAGCCGCCGGGGAGGTGCGGAGAGAGAATACCTGAGTGTGGACAGGGTGGCGAAGGAGTCCCTCACTATTGGAGGGTGGTAAGGAGAGGTTTCGGCATTGTGAAATGGTCAGTGAGGAGGGAGCTCGACATTGTGTGACAGTCAGTGAGGGAGCTCGACATTGTGGGACGGTCAGTGAGGGAGCTCGGCATTGTGTGACGGTCAGTGAGGGAGCTCGGCACTGTGGGACGGTCAGTGAGGGAGCTCGGCACTGTGGGACGGTCAGTGAGGGAGCTCGGCATTGTGTGACAGTCAGTGAGGGAGCTCGGTATTGTGTGACAGTCAGTGAGGGAGCTCGACATTGTGAAATGGTCAGTGAGGAGGGAGCTCGACATTGTGTGACAGTCAGTGAGGGAGCTCGACATTGTGGGACGGTCAGTGAGGGAGCTCGGCATTGTGTGACGGTCAGTGAGGGAGCTCGACATAGTGGGACTGTCAGTGAGGGAGCTCAGCATTGTGAAATTGTCAATGAGGAGGGAGCTCGGCATTGTGGGACAGTCAGTGAGGGAGCTCGGCACTGTGGGACGGTCAGTGAGGGAGCTCGGCATTGTGTGACGGTCAGTGAGGGAGCTCGGCATTGTGTGACGGTCAGTGAGGGAGCTCGGCATTGTGGCGGTCAGTGAGGGAGCTCGGCATTGCGTGACAGTCAGTGAGGGAGCTCGGTATTGTGGGACAGTCAGTGAGGGAGCTCGGCACTGTGGGACAGTCAGTGAGGGAGCTCGGTATTGTGGGACAGTCAGTGAGGGAGCTCGGCACTGTGGGACAGTCAGTGAGGGAGCTCGGCACTGTGGGACGGTCAGTGAGGGAGCTCGGCATTGTGGGACAGTCAGTGAGGGAGCTCGGCACTGTGGGACAGTCAGTGAGGGAGCTCGGCACTGTGGGACGGTCAATGAGGGAGCTCGGCATTGTGGGACGGTCAGTGAGGGAGCTCGGCATTGTGTGACGGTCAGTGAGGGAGCTCGGCATTGTGTGATGGTCAGTGAGGGAGCTCGGCATTGTGTGATGGTCAGTGAGGGAGCTTGGCATTTTGTGACTGTCAGTGAGGGAGCTCAGCAATGTGGGCTGGCCGGCAAGGTGGAATGGGCGGTGGAGAAGAGGGGTTGAGGGGTTGCTGTCCAGTGTATGGACAGCTGACCATGATAACAGAAAATCCTGCTCCCCCATTGCACAGAGAAATCTATCACAGGAATGAACGGTGCATCATTTTCACACCTGCCCAGACTCGGGTCCTGCAAGACCTTGTCAGACAATGAGGACGTCAGTGGCACATTGTTGTTGCTTTCCTGCTGGAAGCTGACTCCCGGTGGCCCAATCAGGAAGGAGCTCACTGAGGCATCGGTGCAGAGAGAACCAGTCAGAACAGTGCTCTGAGCTGCCACCCCTCCCATTGCTCACGGACTGTCTGTCCCACTCCCATCAGGACCACCAAACTCAAAAACAGTTACTTCCCTCAAAATGTCAGGCTGATCAACACCACCACCCACTAACTCACCCTTCCACGCCCCCAACTCACCCTTCCTCCCCCCCAACTCACCCTTCCTCCCCCCAACTCTCCCTTCCTCCCCCAACTCTCCCTTCCTCCCCCCAACTCTCCCTTCCTCCCCCCAACTCTCCCTTCCTCCCCCCAACTCTCCCTTCCTCCCCCCAACTCTCCCTTCCTCCCCCCAACTCGCCCTTCCCCCAACTCGCCCTTCCTCCCCCCAACTCGCCCTTCCTCCCCCGAACTTGCCCTTCCTCCCCCCAACTCGCCCTTCCTCCCCCCAACTCGCCCTTCCTCCCCCCAACTCGCCCTTCCTCCCCCCAACTCGCCCTTCCTCCCCCCAACTCGCCCTTCCTCCCCCCAACTCGCCCTTCCTCCCCCCAACCCGCCCTTCCTCCCCCCAACCCGCCCTTCCTCCCCCCAACCCGCCCTTCCTACCCCCAACCCGCCCTTCCTCACCCCCAACCACCACTACATCCATATCAGCCAGGCCTCAGCACCTTTCATTCCCCACACCCCCATGCACCCCACTCCTCATACCCCCAGTACTGTGCCAAGGTTTTAGGCGTTGTCACTGTGTTTCACATGTCCTGCTGCTGTGAAGTGGAGTGGTCCTGGTCTCCTTATCATTTCCTGTCTGAGTCACCTGTGTACTTACAATCAGTCTTTCTGTGTAAACTAATCGTATAGCCACACTCAGTTCCTTGCAGGTTGTGGTTTATTGAACTGCTTCTGTATTTACTCTTACTGTGTCGTTAATGCTGCCTCCGGTCTGCACCGACAGTCATTTTGCTCCTTTACACCCATCCACTGATGAATGAGAACAAACCAGCCTGAGTCTGCTCTGTCTGCCTGCTGGCCTCTTGCACAGTTAGAAAGCAAGAAGACGTAATTTCCTGTACAGCTCGCAGGGCCTGATGTTCACTTCTCCAGTGTTGGAGAACTCTCTCTCTCTCTCTCTCTCTCTCTCTCTCTCTCTCTCTCTCTCTCTCTCTCGCTCTCTCGCTCTCTCGCTCTCTCGCTCTCTCGCTCTCTCGCTCTCTCGCTCTCTCTCTCTCTCTCTCTCTCTCTCTCTCTCTCTCTCTCTCTCTCTCTCTCTCTCTCTCTCTCTCTCTCTCTCTCTCCCTCTCTCCCTCTCTCCCTCTCTCCCCCTCTCCCCCTCTCCCCCTCTCCCCCTCTCCCCCTCTCCCCCTCTCCCCCTCTCCCCCTCTCCCCTCTCCCCCTCTCCCCCTCTCCCCCTCTCCCCCTCTCCCCCTCTCCCCCTCTCCCCCTCTCCCCCTCTCCCCCTGCGCGAACCTTTCCGTTTCCCTCCGCTCCGACGGGGGTGTCCTCGATCTGACAGCTTTGTGGTCTCCCTCGCCGAGACTCCGTTAGATTTCACCTTCCCCTGTCTGTCTGCGTTTAGTCTTCCACCTGGGGGGTGGGGGCACACACAGGGTGAACGTCTTTGGCTGCGGGAGGGAAGAGGTCTGAAGGATGGAGCCTGGCAGAAACAGATACGGTGACCGGTTCGTGAATAGAAAGGTCTCCACACCTTTCTTTTTTTTTGGCCATTCAATCCTGCTTTATAGATAATTTCCTACAAGTAACTATGTATTTGCAGAGAAGGCGAAAAATTACGTTGTTATAAAAACAGAAAATTGTCAGATGAGATAGCATCAACAGAGCGTTAACATTTAAGCTCAGTAAGTTTCAAAGAACTCTCTTCAATGATGCGTCAAACCACCTGAATGCTCTCCTGTCAGTCAGGAGTTCCAACACCGTTTTTATTCCAGCATCTCCAACATATTTATTCTCAGAATTATTCAGTTAAGAGGCTTTTCAGCTTTCTCTGCTATTTAGCATCACCATTTCACACACTGTCCACAGCTAGACAAGATTTCTGAATTAGCCGATCTAAAAACCATCCCTGGATTTAATTAATTAGGAAATTGAATCAAGCCCACTTCTTGTCTGTCACCCTGTGAGCAAGTGACTCCATCCAGCCTTCCTGGTACAGCTGAATCGGAGGAAGTAGTGGCGTAAGCTCATCTCACTGGTCACTGGCTTCTTCATGTCACACCAGGACTATTTTTAATCCAGCAATGCTGCTCTAGTTATTTCACAGGCAGGCTAGTCACTGTGAGTAGAGGAGAATTGAGAAGAAATAAAGGTCAACATTGCAGAAAACTTCTGGCCATTGGAAACCGGGTGCTGCTACCTGCCAGCAGAGGCGGAAAGAAATAAACTATTTTGCCCCATTCTTCCCGCAAGAAGAAAACACATTGCAAAATTATTGTATCTTGAGTGATACCAAATGCACTTCATCGAAAGGATTAAGTTGCCAGATTCAATGAAGAAGTGGTTTAGATTTGTCGGTACAAAGCAGCCTATCTCATTCCTGATACAGGAGCCTGCTGCTGTTTCCGGATTTTACTGAACGGCTGTGTCTGTGGGCGTATAAATGCCATCGTGCTTTGTCGAGAATACAGGTGGGATTCCAGGGGTATGGTTTCCCATGAAACTCTGCATGAATTCCATCATGAGATTCCAGCAGTCACTTAACACTATGCAAGGACAGTACTCTACTTCAGTAGTTACGCCACGGACACTGGGTCCCATGGTAACTGTCCCAACCTTAATCAGAAAGTCGCCAGACTGATAGCGAGGCCCTCGGCTTTCATTCTGGAAAAACCCCTTCAGCTTGACCATGGGTGTGTCAAAGTTTGTGTCGGCAACCAGGTAGGGCCTGTTTTCAAAAAGTGCAAAGCAGCTAAGAGGATGCGCAGTGTTGTGCATAATGTACATGAACTTTGCAGGCTGGCCCTGGGATGCCCACAGTCGGTCCTGCATGATAAGTTTCACAACCCGCTCAGAATGTGCCCTGCTTCACAGCACCCGGCATCTCCCCCGCTTGCTGGACAATCTTCCCCTCAACTGCTGGGATCTGAGAAACACAGGCGACCCCCATCCTGCGCCGCCTTTCTTATGCCGTGGGACCAATACCATCAAATAAGGTTGGAAATCCCTGCTTTGGACAGAATGAACTTGCCCACACCTCCCACTGCTGCTCCCCCCTCCCCTTCCATGGCCTACTACCCTCTCCCAACAGACGCCCTTCTCCAGCACTTTAACACTTACACTGTTGGCTTTCCAGTTCTTCTCTTCACCCCTCCACCCTCCCCCCAGTCCAACAGAAATCATAAACACACAAACCTGCCCTTTGGCCCATCAAACGGCTGCTGAAACAGCGCAGAAACAGGCCCTTTGGCCCATCAAACGGCTGCTGAAACAGCTCAGAAACAGGCCCTTTGGCCCACATTGTCCATGCTGACCAAAATGTCCGCCTTTCACCTATGCCTCTTCTAAATCCTTTCATCTCTGCATCTGTCTAAATACCATTCAAGTTTTGTCATCCATCACCATCTCTTCTTAACCCTGTGTGTGGACGTTTCCTCACACATCCCTTTTAAATTATTCCTCTCACAGATCATCTGCTGGTGATCCATAAAGCTGTGTGTGGGTGTTTCTCACACTTCTCTCTTGTGGTGGTAGGCCCCTCTGTGACCGTGCACCCACAGTGACAACTCAAATAGTAATCAAATGGCTGACTGAACTAATCCCCACATCCTTCCATCTCCCTCACATTCCGGTACCTATTTAAACATCTCTCAGGTCAAATCAACTCAATTTTAATCATTATTCAAACCATATACTGTGCCTATTAAAAAGTATGCAATGGCCCCCCCCCCCCCCGCCAAGGAAGTTTTCACGTGTTATTGTTCTACAGCATTGAATCACAGTGGATTTAATTTGGCTGTTTTTACACTGATCAACAGAAAAAGACTCTTTTGTGTCAAGGTGAAATCAGATCTCTACAAGGTGATCTAATTAATTACAAATATAAAACACAAAATAACTGATTGCATAAATATTCACTCCCTTTAATATGACACACAAAACCATCATTGGTGCAGCCAACTGGTTTCAGAAGTCACGTCATTAGTGAAATGGAGATCACCGTGCGCAGGTCAAGTAAAAATACCCCTGTATCTGGAAAGTCCAACTGCTGGTGAGTCAGTATCCTGGCAAAAACTACGCCATGAAGACAGAAGAACACTCCAAGCAACTCGTGAAAAGGTTACTGAAAAGCACAAGTCAGGAGGTAGATAAAAGAATATTTCCAAGTCACTGAATATTCCTTGGAGTTCAGTTAAGTCAATCATCAAGAGATGGAAAGAATATGTCACAGCTGTATAACTGCCTGGAGCAGGCTGTCCTCAACAACTGAGTGACCGTGCAAGAAGGGGACCAGTGAGGGAGGCCACCGACAGCTCTGGAGGAGTTACAAGCTTCAGTGGCTGAGATGGCAGAGACTGCGCATGACAACTGTCGCCCGGGGGGCTTCACCAGTCACACTTTATGGAGAGTGGCAGGGAGAAAGCCACTGTTGAAAAAAAACCCACATGAAACCTCAGCTGGAGTTTGCCAGAAGGCATGTGGGAGACTCTGA
>NW_026780867.1:0-22869 GCF_030144855.1 Hypanus sabinus
GGGGACATACAAAGTGAAGTCACGGGGGGATATACAAAGTGAAGACGGGGGATATACAAAGTGAAGACACGGGGGGGATATACAAAGTGAAGTCACGGGGGGGATATACAAAGTGAAGTCACGGGGGGGGATATACAAAGTGAAGTCATGGGGGGACATACAAAGTGAAGTCACATGGGGGGACATACAAAGTGAAGTCACGGGGGGATATACAAAGTGAAGTCACGGGGGAGGAGGATATACAAAGTGAAGTCACGGGGGAGGAGGATATACAAAGTGAAGTCACGGGGGAGGAGGATATACAAAGTGAAGTCACGGGGGGGTTTATACAAAGTGAAGTCACGGGGGGGTTTATACAAAGTGAAGTCACGGGGGGGATATACAAAGTGAAGTCATGGGGGGGATATACAAAGTGAAGTCATGGAGGGACATACAAAGTGAAGTCACGGGTGGGGGAGGATATACAAAGTGAAGTCATTGCGTGGGATATACAAAGTGAAGTCACGGGGGGATATACAAAGTGAAGTCACGGGGGGATATACAAAGTGAAGTCACGGGGGGATATACAACCTAAGTCACGGTGGGGGATATACAAAGTGAAGTCACTGGGAGATATACAAAGTGAAGTCACGGGGGGACATACAAAGTGAAGTTCCGGGGGGACATACAAAGTGAAGTCACGGGGGGATATACAAAGTGAAGTCACGGGGGGGATATACAAAGTGAAGTCACGGGGGGGATATACAAAGTGAAGTCATGGGGGGATATACAAAGTGAAGTCATGGGGGGACATACAAAGTGACGTCACGGGTGGGGGACGATATACAAAGTGAAGTCATTGCGTGGGATATACAAAGTGAAGTCACGGGGAGGATATACAAAGTGAAGTCACGGGGGGATATACAAAGTGAAGTCACGGGGAGGATATACAAAGTGAAGTCACGGGGAGGATATACAAAGTGAAGTCACGGGGGGATATACAAAGTGAAGTCACGGGGAGGATATACAAAGTGAAGTCAAGGGGGGATATACAAAGTGAAGTCACGGGGAGGATGTACAAAGTGAAGTCATTGGGGAGGATATACAAAGTGAAGTCATGGGGGGATATACAAAGTGAAGTCACGGGGGAGGGGGATATACAAAGTGAAGTCATGGGGGAGGGGATATACAAAGTGAAGTTACGGGGAGGATATACAAAGTGAAGTCACGGGGGGATTATATACAAAGTGAAGTCACGGTGGGGGATATACAAAGTGAAGTAACGGGGGGATATACAATCTAAGTCACGGTGGGGGATATACAAAGTGAAGTCACGGGGGGATATACAAAGTGAAGTCACGGGGAGATATACAAAGTGAAGTCACGGGGGGACATACAAAGTGAAGTCACGGGGGGATATACAAAGTGAAGTCACGGGAGGGATATACAAAGTGAAGTCACGGTGGAGGATATACAAAGTGAAGTCACGGTGGAGGATATAAAAAGTGAAGTCACGGGGAGGAGGATATACAAAGTGAAGTCACGGGGGAGGATATACAAAGTGAAGTCACGGGGAGGAGGATATACAAAGTGAAGTCACGGGGGAGGATATACAAAGTGAAGTCACGGGGGGGATATACAAACTGAAGTCACGGTGGAGGATATACAAAGTGAAGTCAACGGGGAGGATATACAAAGTGAAGTCACGGGGGGGATATACAAAGTGAAGTCACGGGGGGGATATACAAAGTGAAGTCACGGGGGGGATATACAAAGTGAAGTCACGGGGGGGATATACAAAGCGAAGTCAAGGGGGGGTTTATACAAAGTGAAGTCACGGGGGGGATATACAAAGTGAAGTCACGGGGGGGTTTATACAAAGTGAAGACACGGGGGGGTTTATACAAAGTGAAGACACGGGGGGGATATACAAAGTGAAGTCACGGGGGGGATATACAAAGTGAAATCACTGGGGGATATACAAAGTGAAGTCACGGGGGGAGGATATACAAAGTGAAGTCACGGGGGGGTTTATACAAAGTGAAGTCACGAGGGGGATATACAAAGTGAAGTCACGGGGGGGTTTATACAAAGTGAAGTCACGGGGGGGATATGCAAAGTGAAGTCACGGGGGGGTTTATACAAAGTGAAGACACGGGGGGAGGATATACAAAGTGAAGTCACGGGGGGGATATACAAAGTGAAGTCATGGGGGGATATACAAAGTGAAGTCATGGAGGGACATACAAAGTGAAGTCACGGGTGGGGGAGGATATACAAAGTGAAGTCATTGCGTGGGATATACAAAGTGAAGTCACGGGGGGATATACAAAGTGAAGTCACGGGGGGATATACAAAGTGAAGTCACGGGGGGATATACAACCTAAGTCACGGTTGGGGGATATACAAAGTGAAGTCACGGGGAGATATACAAAGTGAAGTCACGGGGGGACATACAAAGTGAAGTCACGGGGGGACATACAAAGTGAAGTCACGGGGGGATATACAAAGTGAAGTCACGGGGGGGATATACAAAGTGAAGTCACGGGGGGGATATACAAAGTGAAGTCATGGGGGGATATACAAAGTGAAGTCATGGGGGGACATACAAAGTGACGTCACGGGTGGGGGACGATATACAAAGTGCAGTCATTACGTGGGATATACAAAGTGAAGTCACGGGGAGGATATACAAAGTGAAGTCACGGGGGGATATACAAAGTGAAGTCACGGGGAGGATATACAAAGTGAAGTCACGGGGAGGATATACAAAGTGAAGTCACGGGGGGATATACAAAGTGAAGTCACGGGGAGGATGTACAAAGTGAAGTCATTGGGGAGGATATACAAAGTGAAGTCATGGGGGAGGGGGATATACAAAGTGAAGTCATGGGGGAGGGGATATACAAAGTGAAGTTACGGGGAGGATATACAAAGTGAAGTCACGGGGGGAGTATATACAAAGTGAAGTCACGGTGGGGGATATACAAAGTGAAGTAACGGGGGGATATACAATCTAAGTCACGGTGGGGGATATACAAAGTGAAGTCACGGGGGGATATACAAAGTGAAGTCACGGGGAGATATACAAAGTGAAGTCACGGGGGGACATACAAAGTGAAGTCACGGGGGGATATACAAAGTGAAGTCACGGGAGGGATATACAAAGTGAAGTCACGGTGGAGGATATACAAAGTGAAGTCACGGTGGAGGATATACAAAGTGAAGTCACGGGGAGGAGGATATACAAAGTAAAGTCACGGGGGAGGATATACAAAGTGAAGTCACGGGGAGGAGGATATACAAAGTGAAGTCACGGGGGAGGATATACAAAGTGAAGTCACGGGGGGGATATACAAACTGAAGTCACGGTGGAGGATATACAAAGTGAAGTCACGGGGAGGATATACAAAGTGAAGTCACGGGGAGGATATACAAAGTGAAGTCACGGGGGGGATATACAAAGCGAAGTCACGGGGGGGATATACAAAGCGAAGTCAAGGGGGGGTTTATACAAAGTGAAGTCACGGGGGGGATATACAAAGTGAAGTCACGGGGGGGTTTATATAAAGTGAAGACACGGGGGGGTTTATACAAAGTGAAGACACGGGGGGGGATATACAAAGTGAAGTCACGGGGGGGATATACAAAGTGAAATCACTGGGGGATATACAAAGTGAAGTCACGGGGGGAGGATATACAAAGTGAAGTCACGGGGGGGTTTATACAAAGTGAAGTCACGAGGGGGATATACAAAGTGAAGTCACGGGGGGGTTTATACAAAGTGAAGTCACGGGGGGGATATGCAAAGTGAAGTCACGGGGGGGTTTATACAAAGTGAAGACACGGGGGGAGGATATACAAAGTGAAGTCACGGGGGGGATATACAAAGTGAAGTAACGGGGGGATATACAAAGTGAAGTCACGGGGGGATATACAAAGTGAAGTCACGGGGGGAAATACAACCTAAGTCACGGTGGGGGATATACAAAGTGAAGTCATGGGGGGATATACAAAGTGAAGTCACGGGGGGATATACAAAGTGAACTCACGGGGGGATATACAACCTAAGTCACGGTGGGGGATATACAAAGTGAAGTCACGGGGAGATATACAAAGTGAAGTCACGGGGGGACATACAAAGTGAAGTCACGGGGGGACATACAAAGTGAAGTCACAGGGGACATACAAAGTGAAGTCACGGGGGGACATACAAAGTGAAGTCACGGGGGGACATACAAAGTGAAGTCACGGGGGGACATACAAAGTGAAGTTACGGGGGGATATACAAAGTGAAGACACGGGGGGGATATACAAAGTGAAGTCACGGGGGGGATATACAAAGTGAAGTCACGGGGGGGATATACAAAGTGAAGTCATGGGGGGACATACAAAGTGAAGTCACGTGGGTATATACAAAGTGAAGTCACGATGGGGGGACATACAAAGTGAAGTCACGGGGGGATATACAAAGTGAAGTCACCGGGGGAGGAGGATATACAAAGTGAAGTCACGGGGGAGGAGGATATACAAAGTGAAGTTACGGGGAGGATATACAAAGTGAAGTCACAGGGGGGTTTATACAAAGTGAAGTCACGGGGGGGTTTATACAAAGTGAAGTCACGGGGGGGATATACAAAGTGAAGTCATGGGGGGATATACAAAGTGAAGTCATGGAGGGACATACAAAGTGAAGTCACGGGTGGGGGAGGATATACAAAGTGAAGTCATTGCGTGGGATATACAAAGTGAAGTCACGGGGAGGATATACAAAGTGAAGTCACGGGGGGATATACAAAGTGAAGTCACGGGTGGGGAGGATATACAAAGTGAAGTCATTGCGTGGGATATACAAAGTGAAGTCACGGGGAGGATATACAAAGTGAAGTCACGGGGGGATATACAAAGTGAAGTCACGGGGAGGATGTACAAAGTGAAGTCACGGGGAGGATGTACAAAGTGAAGTCATTGGGGAGGATATACAAAGTGAAGTCATGGGGGGATATACAAAGTGAAGTCACGGGGGAGGAGGATATACAAAGTGAAGTCATGGGGGAGGGGATATACAAAGTGAAGTTACGGGGAGGATATACAAAGTGAAGTCCCGGGGGGGTTTATACAAAGTGAAGTCACGGGGGGGATATACAAAGTGATGTCACGGGGGGAATATACAAAGTGAAGTCACGGGGGGGATATACAAAGTGAAGTCATGGGGGGATATACAAAGTGAAGTCATTGCGTGGGATATACAAAGTGAAGTCACGGGGAGGATATACAAAGTGAAGTCACGGGGGGATATGCAAAGTGAAGTCACGGGGGAGGAGGATATACAAAGTGAAGTCATGGGGGAGGGGATATACAAAGTGAAGTTACGGGGAGGATATACAAAGTGAAGTCACGGGGGGGTTTATACAAAGTGAAGTCACGGGGGGGATATACAAAGTGAAGTCATGGGGGGATATACAAAGTGAAGTCATGTGGGGACATACAAAGTGAAGTCATTGGGGAGGATATACAAAGTGAAGTCACGGGGGGGATATACAAAGTGAAGTAACGGGGGGATATACAAAGTGAAGTCACGGGGGGATATACAACCTAAGTCACGGTGGGGGATATACAAAGTGAAGTCACGGGGGGATATACAAAGTGAAGTCACGGGGAGATATACAAAGTGAAGTCACGGGGGGATATACAAAGTGAAGTCACGGGAGGGATATACAAAGCGAAGTCACGGTGGAGGATATACAAAGTGAAGTCACGGGGAGGAGGATATACAAAGTGAAGTCACGGGGGAGGATATACAAAGTGAAGTCACGGGGAGGAGGATATACAAAGTAAAGTCACGGGGGAGTATATACAAAGTGAAGTCACGGGGGGGATATACAATCTGAAGTCACGGTGGAGGATATACAAAGTGAAGTCACGGGGAGGATATACAAAGTGAAGTCACGGGGGGGATATACAAAGTGAAGTCACGGGGGGATATACAAAGTGAAGTCACGGGGGGGATATACAAAGTGAAGTCAAGGGGGGGTTTATACAAAGTGAAGTCACGGGGTGGATATACAAAGTGAAGTCACTGGGGGGATATACAAAGTGAAGTCACGGGGGGGATATACAAAGTGAAGTCACGGGGGGGGATATACAAAGTGAAGTCACGGGGGGGATATACAAAGTGAAGTCACTGGGGGATATACAAAGTGAAGTCACAAGGGGGATATACAAACTGAAGTCACGGTGGAGGATATACAAAGTGAAGTCACGGGGAGGAGATACAAAGTGAAGTCACGGGGGGGATATACAAAGTGAAGTCACGGGGGGATATACAAAGTGAAGTCACGGGGGGGATATACAAAGTGAAGTCAAGGGGGGGTTTATACAAAGTGAAGTCACGGGGGGGATATACAAAGTGAAGTCACGGGGGGGATATACAAAGTGAAGTCATGGGGGGGATATACAAAGTGAAGTCACTGGGGGATATACAAAGTGAAGTCACGAGGGGAGGATATACAAAGTGAAGTCATGGGGGGGTTTATACAAAGTGAAGTCACGAGGGGGATATACAAAGTGAAGTCACGGGGGGGTTTATACAAAGTGAAGTAACGGGGGGATATACAAAGTGAAGTCACGGGGGGATATACAAAGTGAAGTCACGGGGGGATATACAACCTAAGTCACGGTGGGGGATATACAAAGTGAAGTCACGGGGGGATATACAAAGTGAAGTCACGGGGGGATATACAAAGTGAAGTCACGGGGGGATATACAACCTAAGTCACGGTGGGGGATATACAAAGTGAAGTCACGGGGGGATATACAAAGTGAAGTCACGGGAGGGATATACAAAGTGAAGTATTGGGGGGACATACAAAGTGAAGTCACGTGGGTGATATACAAAGTGAAGTCACGATGGGGGGACATACAAAGTGAAGTCACGGGGGGATATACAAAGTGAAGTCACGGGGGAGGAGGATATACAAAGTGAAGTCACGGGGGAGGAGGATATACAAAGTGAAGTTACGGGGAGGATATACAAAGTGAAGTCACGGGGGGGTTTATACAAAGTGAAGTCACGGGGGGGTTTATACAAAGTGAAGTCACGGGGGGGATATACAAAGTGAAGTCATGGGGGGATATACAAAGTGAAGTCATGGAGGGACATACAAAGTGAAGTCACGGGTGGGGGAGGATATACAAAGTGAAGTCATTGCGTGGGATATACAAAGTGAAGTCACGGGGAGGATATACAAAGTGAAGTCACGGGGGGATATACAAAGTGAAGTCACGGGGGGATATACAAAGTGAAGTCACGGGAGGGATATACAAAGCGAAGTCACGGTGGAGGATATACAAAGTGAAGTCACGGGGAGGAGGATATACAAAGTAAAGTCACGGGGAGGAGGATATACAAAGTAAAGTCACGGGGAGGATATACAAAGTGAAGTCACGGGGGAGTATATACAAAGTGAAGTCACGGGGGGGATATACAAACTGAAATCACGGTGGAGGATATCCAAAGTGAAGTCACGGGGAGGATATACAAAGTGAAGTCACGGGGGGGATATACAAAGTGAAGTCACGGGGGGATATACAAAGTGAAGTCACGGGGGGGATATACAAAGTGAAGTCAAGGGGGGGTTTATACAAAGTGAAGTCACGGGGGGGATATACAAAGTGAAGTCACTGGGGGGATATACAAAGTGAAGTCACGGGGGGGATATACAAAGTGAAGTCACGGGGGGGATATACAACAAGTGAAGTCACGGGGGGGATATACAAAGTGAAGTCACGGGGGGGATATACAAAGTGAAGTCACTGGGGGATATACAAAGTGAAGTCACAGGGGGGATATACAAACTGAAGTCACGGTGGAGGATATACAAAGTGAAGTCACGGGGAGGAGATACAAAGTGAAGTCACGGGGGGGATATACAAAGTGAAGTCACGGGGGGGATATACAAAGTGAAGTCACGGGGGGATATACAAAGTGAAGTCACGGGGAGATATACAAAGTGAAGTCAAGGGGGGGTTTATACAAAGTGAAGTCACGGGGGGGATATACAAAGTGAAGTCACGGGGGGGATATACAAAGTGAAGTCACGGGGGGGATATACAAAGTGAAGTCATGGGGGGGATATACAAAGTGACGTCACTGGGGGATATACAAAGTGAAGTCACGAGGGGAGGATATACAAAGTGAAGTCATGGGGGGGTTTATACAAAGTGAAGTCACGAGGGGGATATACAAAGTGAAGTCACGGGGGGGTTTATACAAAGTGAAGTAACGGGGGGATATACAAAGTGAAGTCACGGGGGGATATACAAAGTGAAGTCACGGGGGGATATACAAAGTGAAGTCACGGGGGGATATACAACCTAAGTCACGGTGGGGGATATACAAAGTGAAGTCACGGGGGGATATACAAAGTGAAGTCACGGGGAGATATACAAAGTGAAGTCACAGGGGGACATACAAAGTGAAGTCACGGGGGGGACATACAAAGTGAAGTCACGGGGGGATATACAAAGTGAAGTCACGGGGGGGATATACAAAGTGAAGTCACGGGGGGACATACAAAGTGAAGTCATGGGGGGACATACAAAGTGAAGTCACGATGGGGGGACATACAAAGTGACGTCACGATGGGGGGACATACAAAGTGACGTCACGGGGGGATGTACAAAGTGAAGTCACGGGGAGGAGGATATACAAAGTGAAGTCATGGGGGAGGGGATATACAAAGTGAAGTTACGGGGAGGATATACAAAGTGAAGTCACGGGGGGGTTTATACAAAGTGAAGTCACGGGGGGGATATACAAAGTGAAGTCATGGGGGGATATACAAAGTGAAGTCATGGGGGGATATACAAAGTGAAGTCATGGTGGGAGATACAAAGTGAAGTCACGGGTGGGGGACGATATACAAAGTGAAGTCATTGCGTGGGATATACAAAGTGAAGTCACGGGGAGGATATACAAAGTGAAGTCACGGGGGGATATGCAAAGTGAAGTCACGGGTGGGGGAGGATATACAAAGTGAAGTCATTGCGTGGGATATACAAAGTGAAGTCACGGGGAGGATGTACAAAGTGAAGTCATGGGGGGATATACAAAGTGAAGTCACGGGGGAGGAGGATATACAAAGTGAAGTCATGGGGGAGGGGATATACAAAGTGAAGTTACGGGGAGGATATACAAAGTGAAGTCACGGGGGGGTTTATACAAAGTGAAGTCACGGGGGGGATATACAAAGTGAAGTCATGGGGGGATATACAAAGTGAAGTCATTGGGGAGGATATACAAAGTGAAGTCACGGGGGGGATATACAAAGTGAAGTAAAGGGGGGATATACAAACTGAATTCACGGGGGGATATACAACCTAAGTCACGGTGGGGGATATACAAAGTGAAGTCACGGGGGGATATACAAAGTGAAGTCACGGGGGGGATATACAATCTAAGTCATGGTGGGGGATATACAAAGTGAAGTCACGGGGGGATATACAAAGTGAAGTCACGGGGAGATATACAAAGTGAAGTCACGGGGGGACATACAAAGTGAAGTCACGGGGGGATATACAAAGTGAAGTCACGGGGGGATATACAAAGTGAAGTCACGGGAGGGATATACAAAGTGAAGTCACGGTGGAGGATATACAAAGTGAAGTCACGGGAGGAGGATATACAAACTAAAGTCACGGGGGAGGATATACAAAGTGAAGTCACGGGGAGGAGGATATACAAAGTAAAGTCACGGGGGAGGATATACAAAGTGAAGTCACGGGGGGGATATACAAAGTGAAGTCACTGGGGGGATATACAAAGTGAAGTCACGGGGGGGATATACAAAGTGAAGTCACGGGGGGGATATACAAAGTGAAGTCACTGGGGGATATACAAAGTGAAGTCACGGGGGGAGGATATACAAAGTGAAGTCACGGGGGGGTTTATTCAAAGTGAAGTCACGAGGGGGATATACAAAGTGAAGTCACGAGGGGGATATACAAAGTGAAGTCACGAGGGGGATATACAAAGTGAAGTCACGGGGGGGTTTATACAAAGTGAAGTCACGGGGGGGATATACAAAGTGAAGTCACGGGGGGGTTTATACAAAGTGAAGACAAGGGGGAGGATATACAAAGAGAAGTCACGGGGGGGCATACAAAGTGAAGTCATTTGGGAGGATATACAAAGTGAAGTCACGGGGGGGATATACAAAGTGAAGTAACGGGGGGATATACAAAGTGAAGTAACGGGGGGATATACAAAGTGAAGTCACGGGGGGGATATACAACCTAAGTCACGGTGGGGGATATACAAAGTGAAGTCACGGGGGGATATACAAAGTGAAGTCACGGGGGGATATACAAAGTGAAGTCACGGGGGGATATACAAAGTGAAGTCACGATGGGGGGACATACAAAGTGAAGTCACGGGGGGATATACAATGTGCAGTCACGGGGGAGTTTATACAAAGTGAAGTCACGGGGGGGATATACAAAGTGAAGTCATGGGGGGATATACAAAGTGAAGTCATGGGGGACATACAAAGTGAAGTCACGGGTGGGGGAGGATATACAAAGTGAAGTCATTGCGTGGGATATACAAAGTGAAGTCACGGGGAGGATATACAAAGTGAAGTCACGGGGGGATATACAAAGTGAAGTCACGGGTGGGGGATGATATACAAAGTGAAGTCATTGCGTGGGATATACAAAGTGAAGTCACGGGGAGGATATACATAGTGAAGTCACGGGGGGATATACAAAGTGAAGTCACGGGGAGGATGTACAAAGTGAAGTCATTGGGGAGGATATACAAAGTGAAGTCATGGGGGGATATACAAAGTGAAGTCACGGGGGAGGAGGATATACAAAGTGAAGTCATGGGGGAGCGGATATACAAAGTGAAGTTACGGGGAGGATATACAAAGTGAAGTCACGGGGGGGTTTATACAAAGTGAAGTCACGGGGGGGATATACAAAGTGAAGTCATGGGGGGATATACAAAGTGAAGTCATGTGGGGACATACAAAGTGAAGTCACGGGTGGGGGAGGATATACAAAGTGAAGTCATTGCGTGGGATATACAAAGTGAAGTCACGGGGAGGATATACAAAGTGAAGTCACGGGTGGGGGAGGATATACAAAGTGAAGTCATTGCGTGGGATATACAAAGTGAAGTCACGGGGAGGATATACAAAGTGAAGTCACGGGGAGGATGTACAAAGTGAAGTCATTGGGGAGGATATACAAAGTGAAGTCATGGGGGATATACAAAGTGAAGTCACAATGGGGGGTTGATATAAAGTGAAGTCACGGTGTGGGGGGTCATACAATGTGAAGACACGGGGGGGAGGTTATGCAAAGTGAAGTCACAGTTCGGGGGATATACAAACTGAAGTCACGGGTGGGGGAGGATATACAAACTGAAGTCACGGGGGGATATGCAAAGTGAAGTCACGGGGGGATATGCAAAGTGAAGTCACGGGGGGGATATACAAAGTGAAGTCATGGGGGGATATACAAAGGGAATTCACGGGGGGAGGATATACAAAGTGATGTCACGGGGGGGATATACAAACTGAAGTCACGGTGGAGGATATACAAAGTGAAGTCACGGGGGGGATATACAAAGTGAAGTCACGGGGGGATATACAAAGTGAAGTCACGGGGGGATATACAAAGTGAAGTCACGGGGGGGATATACAAAGTGAAGTCAAGGGGGGGTTTATACAAAGTGAAGTCACGGGGGGGATATACAAAGTGAAGTCACTGGGGGGATATACAAAGTGAAGTCACGGGGAGGATATACAAAGTGAAGTCACGGGGGGGATATACAAAAGTGAAGTCACGGGGGGATATACAAAGTGAAGTCACGGGGGGGATATACAAAGTGAAGTCACGGGGGGGATATACAAAGTGAAGTCAAGGGGGGGTTTATACAAAGTGAAGTCACGGGGGGGATATACAAAGTGAAGTCACGGGGGGGATATACAAAGTGAAGTCACGGGGGGGATATACAAAGTGAAGTCACGGGGGGATATACAAAGTGAAGTCACGGGGGGATATACAAAGTGAAGTCACGGGTGGGGGATGATATACAAAGTGAAGTCATTGCGTGGGATATACAAAGTGAAGTCACGGGGAGGATATACATAGTGAAGTCACGGGGGGATATACAAAGTGAAGTCACGGGGAGGATGTACAAAGTGAAGTCATTGGGGAGGATATACAAAGTGAAGTCATGGGGGGATATACAAAGTGAAGTCACGGGGGAGGAGGATATACAAAGTGAAGTCATGGGGGAGCGGATATACAAAGTGAAGTTACGGGGAGGATATACAAAGTGAAGTCACGGGGGGTTTATACAAAGTGAAGTCACGGGGGGGATATACAAAGTGAAGTCATGGGGGGATATACAAAGTGAAGTCATGTGGGGACATACAAAGTGAAGTCACGGGTGTGGGAGGATATACAAAGTGAAGTCATTGCGTGGGATATACAAAGTGAAGTCACGGGGAGGATATACAAAGTGAAGTCACGGGTGGGGGAGGATATACAAAGTGAAGTCATTGCGTGGGATATACAAAGTGAAGTCACGGGGAGGATATACAAAGTGAAGTCACGGGGAGGATGTACAAAGTGAAGTCATTGGGGAGGATATACAAAGTGAAGTCATGGGGGGATATACAAAGTGAAGTCACAATGGGGGGTTGATATAAAGTGAAGTCACGGTGTGGGGGGTCATACAATGTGAAGACACGGGGGGGAGGTTATGCAAAGTGAAGTCACAGTTCGGGGGATATACAAACTGAAGTCACGGGTGGGGGAGGATATACAAAGTGAAGTCACGGGGGGATATGCAAAGTGAAGTCACGGGGGGATATGCAAAGTGAAGTCACGGGGGGGATATACAAAGTGAAGTCATGGGGGGATATACAAAGGGAATTCACGGGGGGAGGATATACAAAGTGATGTCACGGGGGGGATATACAAACTGAAGTCACGGTGGAGGATATACAAAGTGAAGTCACGGGGGGGATATACAAAGTGAAGTCACGGGGGGATATACAAAGTGAAGTCACGGGGGGGTTCATACAAAGTGAAGTCACGGGGGGGATATACAAAGTGAAGTCACGGGGGGGTTTATACAAAGTGAAGACAATGGGGAGGATATACAAAGTGAAGTCACGGGGGGGCATACAAAGTGAAGTCATTTGGGAGGATATACAAAGTGAAGTCATGGGGGGGATATACAAAGTGAAGTAACGGCGGGATATACAAAGTGAAGTCACGGGGGGGATATACAACCTAAGTCACGGTGGGGGATATACAAAGTGAAGTCACGGGGGGATATACAAAGTGAAGTCACGGGGGGATATACAAAGTGAAGTCACGGGGGGATATACAAAGTGAAGTCACGGGGGGATATACAAAGTGAAGTCACGATGGGGGGACATACAAAGTGAAGTCACGGGGGGATATACAATGTGCAGTCACGGGGGGATATACAATGTGCAGTCACGGGGGAGTTTATACAAAGTGAAGTCACGGGGGGGATATACAAAGTGAAGTCATGGGGGGATATACAAAGTGAAGTCATGGGGGGACATACAAAGTGAAGTCACGGGTGGGGGAGGATATACAAAGTGAAGTCATTGCGTAGGATATACAAAGTGAAGTCACGGGGAGGATATACAAAGTGAAGTCACGGGGGGATATACAAAGTGAAGTCACGGGTGGGGGATGATATACAAAGTGAAGTCATTGCGTGGGATATACAAAGTGAAGTCACGGGGAGGATATACATAGTGAAGTCACGGGGGGATATACAAAGTGAAGTCACGGGGAGGATGTACAAAGTGAAGTCATTGGGGAGGATATACAAAGTGAAGTCATGGGGGGATATACAACGTGAAGTCACGGGGGAGGAGGATATACAAAGTGAAGTCATGGGGGAGCGGATATACAAAGTGAAGTTACGGGGAGGATATACAAAGTGAAGTCACGGGGGGGTTTATACAAAGTGAAGTCACGGGGGGGATATACAAAGTGAAGTCATGGGGGGATATACAAAGTGAAGTCATGTGGGGACATACAAAGTGAAGTCACGGGTGGGGGAGGATATACAAAGTGAAGTCATTGCGTGGGATATACAAAGTGAAGTCACGGGGAGGATATACAAAGTGAAGTCACGGGGAGGATATACAAAGTGAAGTCATTGCGTGGGATATACAAAGTGAAGTCACGGGGAGGATATACAAAGTGAAGTCACGGGGAGGATGTACAAAGTGAAGTCATTGGGGAGGATATACAAAGTGAAGTCATGGGGGGATATACAAAGTGAAGTCACAATAGGGGGTTGATATAAAGTGAAGTCACGGTGTGGGGGGTCATACAATGTGAAGACACGGGGGGGAGTTTATGCAAAGTGAAGTCACAGTTCGGGGGATATACAAACTGAAGTCACGGGTGGGGGAGGATATACAAAGTGAAGTCACGGCGGGGATATACAAAGTGAAGTCACGGGGGGATATACAAAGTGAAGTCACGGGGGGGATATACAAAGTGAAGTCAAGGGGGGGTTTATACAAAGTGAAGTCACGGGGGGGATATACAAAGTGAAGTCACTGGGGGGATATACAAAGTGAAGTCACGGGGAGGATATACAAAGTGAAGTCACGGGGGGGATATACAAAGTGAAGTCACGGGGGGATATACAAAGTGAAGTCACGGGGGGATATACAAAGTGAAGTCATGGGGGGATATACAAAGTGAAGTCACGGGGGAGGAGGATATACAAAGTGAAGTCATGGGGGAGGGGATATACAAAGTGAAGTTACGGGGAGGATATACAAAGTGAAGTCACGGGGGGGTTTATACAAAGTGAAGTCACGGGGGGGATATACAAAGTGAAGTCATGGGGGGATATACAAAGTGAAGTCATTGGGGAGGATATACAAAGTGAAGTCACGGGGGGGATATACAAAGTGAAGTAAAGGGGGGATATACAAACTGAATTCACGGGGGGATATACAACCTAAGTCACGGTGGGGGATATACAAAGTGAAGTCACGGGGGGATATACAAAGTGAAGTCACGGGGGGATATACAATCTAAGTCATGGTGGGGGATATACAAAGTGAAGTCACGGGGGGATATACAAAGTGAAGTCACGGGGGGATATACAAAGTGAAGTCACGGGGAGATATACAAAGTGAAGTCACGGGGGGACATACAAAGTGAAGTCACGGGGGGATATACAAAGTGAAGTCACGGGGGGATATACAAAGTGAAGTCACGGGAGGGATATACAAAGTGAAGTCACGGTGGAGGATATACAAAGTGAAGTCACGGGGAGGAGGATATACAAACTAAAGTCACGGGGGAGGATATACAAAGTGAAGTCACGGGGAGGAGGATATACAAAGTAAAGTCACGGGGGAGGATATACAAAGTGAAGTCACGGGGGGGATATACAAAGTGAAGTCACTGGGGGGATATACAAAGTGAAGTCACGGGGGGGATATACAAAGTGAAGTCACGGGGGGGATATACAAAGTGAAGTCACTGGGGGATATACAAAGTGAAGTCACGGGGGGAGGATATACAAAGTGAAGTCACGGGGGGGTTTATTCAAAGTGAAGTCACGAGGGGGATATACAAAGTGAAGTCACGAGGGGGATATACAAAGTGAAGTCACGAGGGGGATATACAAAGTGAAGTCACGGGGGGGTTTATACAAAGTGAAGTCACGGGGGGGATATACAAAGTGAAGTCACGGGGGGGTTTATACAAAGTGAAGACAAGGGGGAGGATATACAAAGAGAAGTCACGGGGGGGCATACAAAGTGAAGTCATTTGGGAGGATATACAAAGTGAAGTCACGGGGGGGATATACAAAGTGAAGTAACGGGGGGATATACAAAGTGAAGTAACGGGGGGATATACAAAGTGAAGTCACGGGGGGGATATACAACCTAAGTCACGGTGGGGGATATACAAAGTGAAGTCACGGGGGGATATACAAAGTGAAGTCACGGGGGGATATACAAAGTGAAGTCACGGGGGGATATACAAAGTGAAGTCACGATGGGGGGACATACAAAGTGAAGTCACGGGGGGATATACAATGTGCAGTCACGGGGGAGTTTATACAAAGTGAAGTCACGGGGGGGATATACAAAGTGAAGTCATGGGGGGATATACAAAGTGAAGTCATGGGGGGACATACAAAGTGAAGTCACGGGTGGGGGAGGATATACAAAGTGAAGTCATTGCGTGGGATATACAAAGTGAAGTCACGGGGAGGATATACAAAGTGAAGTCACGGGGGGATATACAAAGTGAAGTCACGGGTGGGGGATGATATACAAAGTGAAGTCATTGCGTGGGATATACAAAGTGAAGTCACGGGGAGGATATACATAGTGAAGTCACGGGGGGATATACAAAGTGAAGTCACGGGGAGGATGTACAAAGTGAAGTCATTGGGGAGGATATACAAAGTGAAGTCATGGGGGGATATACAAAGTGAAGTCACGGGGGAGGAGGATATACAAAGTGAAGTCATGGGGGAGCGGATATACAAAGTGAAGTTACGGGGAGGATATACAAAGTGAAGTCACGGGGGGGTTTATACAAAGTGAAGTCACGGGGGGGATATACAAAGTGAAGTCATGGGGGGATATACAAAGTGAAGTCATGTGGGGACATACAAAGTGAAGTCACGGGTGGGGGAGGATATACAAAGTGAAGTCATTGCGTGGGATATACAAAGTGAAGTCACGGGGAGGATATACAAAGTGAAGTCACGGGTGGGGGAGGATATACAAAGTGAAGTCATTGCGTGGGATATACAAAGTGAAGTCACGGGGAGGATATACAAAGTGAAGTCACGGGGAGGATGTACAAAGTGAAGTCATTGGGGAGGATATACAAAGTGAAGTCATGGGGGATATACAAAGTGAAGTCACAATGGGGGGTTGATATAAAGTGAAGTCACGGTGTGGGGGGTCATACAATGTGAAGACACGGGGGGAGGTTATGCAAAGTGAAGTCACAGTTCGGGGGATATACAAACTGAAGTCACGGGTGGGGGAGGATATACAAACTGAAGTCACGGGGGGATATGCAAAGTGAAGTCACGGGGGGATATGCAAAGTGAAGTCACGGGGGGGATATACAAAGTGAAGTCATGGGGGGATATACAAAGGGAATTCACGGGGGGAGGATATACAAAGTGATGTCACGGGGGGATATACAAACTGAAGTCACGGTGGAGGATATACAAAGTGAAGTCACGGGGGGATATACAAAGTGAAGTCACGGGGGGATATACAAAGTGAAGTCACGGGGGGATATACAAAGTGAAATCACGGGGGGGATATACAAAGTGAAGTCAAGGGGGGTTTATACAAAGTGAAGTCACGGGGGGGATATACAAAGTGAAGTCACTGGGGGATATACAAAGTGAAGTCACGGGGAGGATATACAAAGTGAAGTCACGGGGGGGATATACAAAAGTGAAGTCACGGGGGGATATACAAAGTGAAGTCACGGGGGGATATACAAAGTGAAGTCACGGGGGGGATATACAAAGTGAAGTCAAGGGGGGTTTATACAAAGTGAAGTCACGGGGGGGATATACAAAGTGAAGTCACGGGGGGGATATACAAAGTGAAGTCACGGGGGGGATATACAAAGTGAAGTCACGGGGGATATACAAAGTGAAGTCACGGGGGGATATACAAAGTGAAGTCACGGGTGGGGGATGATATACAAAGTGAAGTCATTGCGTGGGATATACAAAGTAGAAGTCACGGGGAGGATATACATAGTGAAGTCACGGGGGGATATACAAAGTGAAGTCACGGGGAGGATGTACAAAGTGAAGTCATTGGGGAGGATATACAAAGTGAAGTCATGGGGGGATATACAAAGTGAAGTCACGGGGAGGAGGATATACAAAGTGAAGTCATGGGGGAGCGGATATACAAAGTGAAGTTACGGGGAGGATATACAAAGTGAAGTCACGGGGGGGTTTATACAAAGTGAAGTCACGGGGGGGATATACAAAGTGAAGTCATGGGGGGATATACAAAGTGAAGTCATGTGGGGACATACAAAGTGAAGTCACGGGTGTGGGAGGATATACAAAGTGAAGTCATTGCGTGGGATATACAAAGTGAAGTCACGGGGAGGATATACAAAGTGAAGTCACGGGTGGGGGAGGATATACAAAGTGAAGTCATTGCGTGGGATATACAAAGTGAAGTCACGGGGAGGATATACAAAGTGAAGTCACGGGGAGGATGTACAAAGTGAAGTCATTGGGGAGGATATACAAAGTGAAGTCATGGGGGGATATACAAAGTGAAGTCACAATGGGGGGTTGATATAAAGTGAAGTCACGGTGTGGGGGGTCATACAATGTGAAGACACGGGGGGGAGGTTATGCAAAGTGAAGTCACAGTTCGGGGGATATACAAACTGAAGTCACGGGTGGGGGAGGATATACAAAGTGAAGTCACGGGGGGATATGCAAAGTGAAGTCACGGGGGGATATGCAAAGTGAAGTCACGGGGGGGATATACAAAGTGAAGTCATGGGGGGATATACAAAGGGAATTCACGGGGGGAGGATATACAAAGTGATGTCACGGGGGGGATATACAAACTGAAGTCACGGTGGAGGATATACAAAGTGAAGTCACGGGGGGGATATACAAAGTGAAGTCACGGGGGGATATACAAAGTGAAGTCACGGGGGGGTTCATACAAAGTGAAGTCACGGGGGGGATATACAAAGTGAAGTCACGGGGGGGTTTATACAAAGTGAAGACAATGGGGAGGATATACAAAGTGAAGTCACGGGGGGGCATACAAAGTGAAGTCATTTGGGAGGATATACAAAGTGAAGTCATGGGGGGGATATACAAAGTGAAGTAACGGCGGGATATACAAAGTGAAGTCACGGGGGGGATATACAACCTAAGTCACGGTGGGGGATATACAAAGTGAAGTCACGGGGGGATATACAAAGTGAAGTCACGGGGGGATATACAAAGTGAAGTCACGGGGGGATATACAAAGTGAAGTCACGATGGGGGGACATACAAAGTGAAGTCACGGGGGGATATACAATGTGCAGTCACGGGGGATATACAATGTGCAGTCACGGGGGAGTTTATACAAAGTGAAGTCACGGGGGGGATATACAAAGTGAAGTCATGGGGGGATATACAAAGTGAAGTCATGGGGGGACATACAAAGTGAAGTCACGGGTGGGGGAGGATATACAAAGTGAAGTCATTGCGTAGGATATACAAAGTGAAGTCACGGGGAGGATATACAAAGTGAAGTCACGGGGGATATACAAAGTGAAGTCACGGGTGGGGGATGATATACAAAGTGAAGTCATTGCGTGGGATATACAAAGTGAAGTCACGGGGAGGATATACATAGTGAAGTCACGGGGGGATATACAAAGTGAAGTCACGGGGAGGATGTACAAAGTGAAGTCATTGGGAGGATATACAAAGTGAAGTCATGGGGGGATATACAACGTGAAGTCACGGGGGAGGAGGATATACAAAGTGAAGTCATGGGGGAGCGGATATACAAAGTGAAGTTACGGGGAGGATATACAAAGTGAAGTCACGGGGGGGTTTATACAAAGTGAAGTCACGGGGGGGATATACAAAGTGAAGTCATGGGGGATATACAAAGTGAAGTCATGTGGGACATACAAAGTGAAGTCACGGGTGGGGGAGGATATACAAAGTGAAGTCATTGCGTGGGATATACAAAGTGAAGTCACGGGGAGGATATACAAAGTGAAGTCACGGGGAGGATATACAAAGTGAAGTCATTGCGTGGGATATACAAAGTGAAGTCACGGGGAGGATATACAAAGTGAAGTCACGGGGAGGATGTACAAAGTGAAGTCATTGGGGAGGATATACAAAGTGAAGTCATGGGGGGATATACAAAGTGAAGTCACAATAGGGGGTTGATATAAAGTGAAGTCACGGTGTGGGGGGTCATACAATGTGAAGACACGGGGGGGAGTTTATGCAAAGTGAAGTCACAGTTCGGGGGATATACAAACTGAAGTCACGGGTGGGGGAGGATATACAAAGTGAAGTCACGGCGGGGATATACAAAGTGAAGTCACGGGGGGATATACAAAGTGAAGTCACGGGGGGATATACAAAGTGAAGTCAAGGGGGGGTTTATACAAAGTGAAGTCACGGGGGGGATATACAAAGTGAAGTCACTGGGGGATGTACAAAGTGAAGTCACGGGGAGGATATACAAAGTGAAGTCACGGGGGGGATATACAAAGTGAAGTCACGGGGGATATACAAAGTGAAGTCACGGGGGGATATACAAAGTGAAGTCACGGGGGGATATACAAAGTGAAGTCACGGGTGGGGGATGATATACAAAGTGAAGTCATTGCGTGGGATATACAAAGTGAAGTCACGGGGAGGATATACATAGTGAAGTCACGGGGGGATATACAAAGTGAAGTCACGGGGAGGATGTACAAAGTGAAGTCATTGGGGAGGATATACAAAGTGAAGTCATGGGGGGATATACAAAGTGAAGTCACGGGGGAGGAGGATATACAAAGTGAAGTCATGGGGGAGCGGATATACAAAGTGAAGTTACGGGGAGGATATACAAAGTGAAGTCACGGGGGGGTTTATACAAAGTGAAGTCACGGGGGGGATATACAAAGTGAAGTCATGGGGGGATATACAAAGTGAAGTCATGTGGGGACATACAAAGTGAAGTCACGGGTGGGGGAGGATATACAAAGTGAAGTCATTGCGTGGGATATACAAAGTGAAGTCACGGGGAGGATATACAAAGTGAAGTCACGGGTGGGGGAGGATATACAAACTGAAGTCATTGCGTGGGATATACAAAGTGAAGTCACGGGGAGGATATACAAAGTGAAGTCACGGGGAGGATGTACAAAGTGAAGTCATGGGGAGGATATACAAAGTGAAGTCATGGGGGGATATACAAAGTGAAGTCACAATGGGGGGTTGATATAAAGTGAAGTCACGGTGTGGGGGGTCATACAATGTGAAGACACGGGGGGGAGGTTATGCAAAGTGAAGTCACAGTTCGGGGGATATACAAACTGAAGTCACGGGTGGGGGAGGATATACAAAGTGAAGTCACGGGGGGATATGCAAAGTGAAGTCACGGGGGGATATGCAAAGTGAAGTCACGGGGGATATGCAAAGTGAAGTCACGGGGGGATATGCAAAGTGAAGTCACGGGGGGGATATACAAAGTGAAGTCATGGGGGGATATACAAAGGGAATTCACGGGGGGAGGATATACAAAGTGATGTCACGCGGGGGATATACAAACTGAAGTCACGGTGGAGGATATACAAAGTGAAGTCACGGGGGGGATATACAAAGTGAAGTCACGGGGGGATATACAAAGTGAAGTCACGGGGGGGATATACAAAGTGAAGTCAAGGGGGGGTTTATACAAAGTGAAGTCACGGGGGGGATATACAAAGTGAAGTCACTGGGGGATATACAAAGTGAAGTCACGGGGAGGATATACAAAGAGAAGTCACGGGGGGGATATACAAAAGTGAAGTCACGGGGGGATATACAAAGTGAAGTCACGGGGGGGATATACAAAGTGAAGTCACGGGGGGGATATACAAAGTGAAGTCAAGGGGGGGTTTATACAAAGTGAAGTCACGGGGGGGATATACAAAGTGAAGTCACGGGGGGGATATACAAAGTGAAGTCACGGGGGGGGATATACAAAGTGAAGTCACTGGGGGATATACAAAGTGAAGTCACTGGGGGATATACAAAGTGAAGTCATGGGGGGGTTTATACAAAGTGAAGTCACGAGGGGGATATACAAAGTGACGTCACGGGGGGGTTTATACAAAGTGAAGTCACGGGGCGGATATACAAAGTGAAGTCACGGGGGGGTTTATACAAAGTGAAGACACGGGGGGAGGATATACAAAGTGAAGTCACGGGGGGGATATACAAAGTGAAGTAACGGGGGGATATACAAAGTGAAATCACGGGGGGATATACAAAGTGAAGTCACGGGGGGATATACAAAGTGAAGTCACGGGGGGATATACAACCTAAGTCACGGTGGGGGATATACAAAGTGAAGTCACGGGAGGGATATACAAAGTGAAGTCACGGTGGAGGATATACAAAGTGAAGTCACGGGAGGAGGATATACAAAGTAAAGTCACGGGGGAGGATATACAAAGTGAAGTCACGGGGAGGAGGATATACAAAGTAAAGTCACGGGGGAGGATATACAAAGTGAAGTCACGGGGAGGATATACAAAGTGAAGTCACGGGGGGGATATACAAAGTGAAGTCACGGGGGGATATACAAAGTGAAGTCACGGGGGGGATATACAAAGTGAAGTCAAGGGGGGGTTTATACAAAGTGAAGTCACGGGGGGGATATACAAAGTGAAGTCACGGGGGGGATATACAAAGTGAAGTCACTGTGGGATATACAATGTGAAGTCACGGGGGGAGAATATACAAAGTGAAGTCACGGGGGGGTTTATACAAAGTGAAGTCACGGGGGGGTTTATACAAAGTGAAGTCACGGGGGGATATACAAAGTGAAGTCACGGGGGGGTTTATACAAAGTGAAGACGGGGGGAGGATATACAAAGTGAAGTCACGGGGGGGCATACAAAGTGAAGTCATTGGGGAGGATATACAAAGTGAAGTCACGGGGGGGATATACAAAGTGAAGTCACGGGGGGATATACAAAGTGAAGTCACGGGGGGATATACAACCTAAGTCACGGTGGGGGATATACAAAGTGAAGTCACGGGAGGGATATACAAAG
>NW_026780868.1:0-22851 GCF_030144855.1 Hypanus sabinus
GAGGGCAGGAAAGGGGTATTGATTGTGGATGATCAGCCAGGATTACATTGAATGGCGGTGCTGGTTCAAAGGGCTGAATGGCCAACTCCTGCACCTATAGTCTATTGTTTAAATAAGCGCCAGCATTGCATTTGTCTTCTTTCCCACAGACTCAGCCTCAGAATTAACCTTCCAGGAGTCCTGCACGAGGTTTCCCAAGTCGCTCTGCACCTCTTAATGTTCGAACCTTCTCCCCGGTGAGAGAATAGTCCGCACTCTTGTTCCTTTTTACCAAAATACTGTATTCCATCTGCCACTTTTTTGCCCAGTCTTCCAATTTGTCGAAGTCCTTCTGCAATCGCGTTGCTTCCTCGGCACTACCTATCTCTCTGCCCCCCTTCGTATCATCCGCAAACTTTGCCACAAAGCCGTCAATTCCAGACCTCCACCTTGAATAAGTCCCATCCACCACGACCCTCCGTCTCCCGCGGGCAAGCCGGTCCTGAATCCAAACAGGCAACTGTCCGTCGATCCCTCGCACCGCAGGCGTCTCGATGAGGCTCCCGGGAGCACTCCGACAGGCCGCATCGTTGTCTGGGGTGGAGGGGCTACTGCACTGGGCCGGAGGAGGCTGCAGAGGGTTGTAAATCTGGTCAGCTCCATCTTGGGTCCCAGCCTACAAAGTACCCAGGACATCTTCAGGGAGCGGTGTCTCAGAGAGGCGGCGTCTGTTATTAAGGACCCCCAGCACCCAGGGCATGCCCTTTTCTCACTGTTACCATCAGGGAGGAGGTACAGGAGCCTGAAGGCACACACTCAGTGATTCAGGAACAGCTTCCTCCCCTCTGCCATCCGATTCCGAAATGGACACTGAACCCTTGGCCACTACCTCGCTTTTTAATAAATATATTATTTCTGCTTTTTGCACGGATTTTTAATCTATCCAATACACTGTAATTGATTTAAGAACATAACATAAGAAGCAGGGGCAGGAGTAGGCCATCCGGCCCATCGATCCTGTTCAGTCATTCAATGAGATGATGGCCGATCTGTCCGTAAACTCAGCTCCATCGACCTGCCTTTTCCCCAGAACCCTTAATTACTTTGCTGTGTAAAAACCTACCTAACTGTTTCTTAAGCATATTTAGTGAGGAAGCCTCAGCTGCTTCCCTGGGCAGAGAATTCCACAGATTCACCACTCTCTGGGAAAAACAATTTCTCCCCATCTCCGTCCTAAATCTTCTCCCCTGAATCTTGAGGCAATGTCCCCTAGTTCGAGTCTCACCCACCAATGGAAACAACTTCCCTACATCTATCTTATCTGTCCCTTTCAAAATTTTGTCTGTTTCTATAAGATCCCCTCTTATTCTTCTGAACTCCAGAGAGTACATTCCCAGGTGACTCAATCTCTCCTTATAGGTTAACCCCTTCATCCCTGGAATCAGCCCGGTGAACCTCCTCTGCACTGCCTCCAAAGCCAGTATATCCTTCCTCAAGTACGGAGACCGGAACTGCACACAGTACTCCCGGTGCGGCCTCACCAGTACCCTGTATAGTTACAGCATGACCTCCCTGCTCTTGAATTCGACCCCTCCAGCAACGAAGGAGAGCGTCCTATTTTCCTTCTTGATAGCCTGCTGCCCCTGCAAACCGACCTTTTGCGATTCCTCACAATCCCGGAATCATTTTCCTGACTTGGCCTCCGCCGCACTCCGTGGCCGAGCATTCCACAGATTCGCCGCTCTTTGGCGAAAAGAATTCATCCTTAACCTCTGTCCTAAAGGGGCGCCCTTAAACTCTGAGGCTGTACCCACTAGTTCTGGATACCCCCCCCCCCCCACCACACCATAGGGAGCATCCTCTCCAATGCCCACCTTAAACCAGTCCTATCAACGTTCGGTAGTTTAAATGAGAACCACCGCCCCCCCCCCCCCCCCCCGCCACCCCGCATTCGTCTAAATTCCAGTGAGACCAGGCCCAAAGCTGCCAAACGCTCCTCGTATATTAACCCCTTCGTTCCCGGAATCATCCTCGCACACCTCCTCAGGACTCTGTCCAACGACAACACATCCTTTCTGAGATGCAGGGCCCAGAACTGTTGACAATACTGCAAGTGCGGCTGACTAGTGTCTTATAAAGGCTCAGTATTATCTGTCCGCTTTTATATTCTATTCCCTTTGAAATGACCAGTGGGGTACCGCAAGGCTCGGTGCTGGGGCCGCAGCTATTTACGAGATACATTAATGATTTAGATGAAGGGGTTAAAAGTAACATTAGCAAATTTGCCGATGACACAAAGCTGGGTGGCAGTGTGAAATGTCAGGAGGATGTTAGGAGAATGCAGGGTGACTTGGACAGGTTGGGTGGGTGGGCAGATGCAGTTTAATGTGGATAAATGTGAGGTTATCCACTTTGGTGGCAAGAACAGGAAGGCAGATTACTATCTAAATGGTGTCAAGTTAGGAAGAGAGATCTAGGTGTTCTTGTACATCAGTCACTGAAAGTAAGCATGCAGGTACAGCAGGCAGTGAAGAAAGCTAATGGCATGTTGGCCTTTATAACAAGAGGAATTGAGTACAGGAGTAAAGAGGTCCTTCTGTAGTTGTACAGGGCCCTGGTGAGACCCCACCTGGAGTATTGTGTGCAGTTTTGGTCTCCAAATTTGAGGAAGGACATTCTTGCTATTGAGGGAGTGGAGCGTAGGTTCACGAGGTTAATTTCCGGGATGGCGGGACTGTCATATGTTGAAAGATTGGAGCGACTAGGCCTGTATACACTGGAATTTAGAAGGATGAGAGGGGATCTGATTGAAACATATAAGATTATTAAGGGATTGAACACACTGGAGGCAGGAAACATGTTCCCGCTGATGGGTGAGAACCAGAGGCCACAGTTTAAGAATAAGGGGTAGGCCATTTAGAACTGAGTTGAGGAAAAACGTTTTCACCCAGAGAGTGGTGGATACCTGGAATGCTCTGCCCCAGAAAGCAGTGGAGGCCAAGTCTCTGGATGCTTTCAAGAGAGAGTTCGATAGAGCTCTTATAGATAGCGGGGTTAAGGGATATGGGGAGAGGGCAGGAACGGGGTGCTGATTGTGGATGATCAGCCATGATCACAGAGAATGGTGGTGCTGGCTAGAAGGGCCGAATGGCCTACTCCTGCACCTATTGAGAGCGGGTCAAGGAGACTTGGGGAGGGAAGAGAGAGACTGAGGAGAAAGAGAGAGGTTGGCCGGGGGGAGAGACGGAGGAGTGAGCGGGTGGGGTCTGGAGGTCGCGGGAGGTGGTGAGGAATTGCGGGGAGGGTGGGGGTGATTGTCACTGGGTGGGGAGCACAGGGAGGGGAGGGGAATCCTGACAAACACCCGCCCCCCCCCGGTTCCTTCTCGATGGGGCGCCGGACGGCCGAGGACCCCCGGGAGGGCAAGGAGGAGGCTGGGAGCCATTCGAAATGGGTTTGTTCGTTCTGGAACAAGACGGGAGAGGGGGAGCCCCAGCCAATGTGCCCCCAGACACTCTGTCATTCCCTCAACCCCCCTCCCGCTATTTGCCCCCTCCAGCGGATGAACACTCCCCCCTCGTCGGGAAGGGAAGGGGAGAGTGCGAAGTGAGTAAGGAGTGGAGGAGAGAGGGAGGAGGTGGGATTTGAGGGAAATGGGGTGAGGGGGATAGGGAGGGGAGAGTGGGAAATGAGTAAGCAGTTGGGGAAGACGGCGGGAGATTGCGTGAAGGGGATTGGGATGCAGAGGAGGCCAGGGAGAGGGAGGGGACAGTCGGAAATGAGTGAGTGGAGTGAAGAGGGAGGAAGTGGAATTTATGGGACATGGGGTGAAGCGATAGAGAGGAAGAGGCGGACAGAGATGGAGCGGAGTCGGAAATGAGTGAAGAGCTCCATCTTGGGTCCAAGCCTACAAAGTACCCAGGACATCCTCAGGGAGCGGTGTCTCAGAGAGGCAGCGTCTGTTATTAAGGACCCCCAGCATCCAGGGCATGCCCTTTTCTTACTGTTACCATCAGGGAGGGGGTACAGGAGCCTGAAGACACACACTCAGTGATTCAGGAACAGCTTCCTCCCCTCTGCCATCCGATTCCGAAATGGACACTGAACCCTTGGCCACTACCTCGCTTTTTAATAAATATATTATTTCTGCTTTTTGCACGGATGTTTAATCTATCCAATACACTGTAATTGATTTAAGAACATAACATAAGAAATAGGGGCAGGAGTAGGCCATCCCGCCCATCGATCCTGTTCAGTCATTCAATGAGATGATGGCCGATCTGTCCGTAAACTCAGCTCCATCGACCTGCCTTTTCCCCAGAACCCTTAATTACTTTGCTGTGTAAAAACCTACCTAACTGTTTCTTAAGTATATTTAGTGAGGAAGCCTCAGCTGCTTCCCTGGGCAGAGAATTCCACAGATTCACCACTCTCTGGGAAAAACAGTTTCTCCCCATCTCCGTCCTAAATCTTCTCCCCTGAATCTTGAGGCAATGTCCCCTAGTTCGAGTCTCACCCACCAATGGAAACAACTTCCCTACATCTATCTTATCTGTCCCTTTCAAAATTTTGTCTGTTTCTATAAGATCCCCTCTTATTCTTCTGAACTCCAGAGAGTACATTCCCAGGTGACTCAATCTCTCCTTATAGGTTAACTCCTTCATCCCTGGAATCAGCCCGGTGAGCCTCCTCTGCACTGCCTCCAAAGCCAGTATATCCTTCCTCAAGTACGGAGACCGGAACTGCACACTGAACTCCCGGTTCGGCCTCACCAGTACCCTGTACAGTTACAGCATGACCTCCCTGCTCTTGAATTCGACCCCTCCAGCAACGAAGGCCAGCGTCCTATTTTCCTTCTTGATAGCCTGCTGCCCCTGCAAACCGACCTTTTGCGATTGCCCACAATCCCGGAATCATTTTCCTGACTTGCTCCGCAAAGAGCCAAGCTGGCAGTCCACAATTAGGCCAAGGGTTTCCAAGTGCCCGTAAATCCTATTGCTGAGAATTCTGTCCGGCTGCTGATGGGACAGTCGCCACTCTCTAGTTCCCAGGATGATCCCGGTCCCCTTCCTTACCGGCGAATCACCCATCAGTCCTCCGGGACCTCGCCTGCCCGCTCACCTCCGTTCAGGGCCCCAGACAGTCCTTTCCAGGTGTCCCCCTGACCCCCGACACTCCCCACCGTTCACTGTGCGTGTCCTACCCTTGTACGCCGAGATGCCCCTTCCCTCTACACTCCCCACCGTTCATTCTGCGTGTCCTACCCTCGTACCCCGAGGTCCCCCTGACCCCCAACCCTCCCCACCGTTCACTGTGCGTGTCCTACCCTCGTACACCGAGGTCCCCCTGTCCCTCGACACTCCCCACCGTTCACTGTGCGTGTCCTACCCTCGTACCCCGAGGTCCCCCGTCCCTCTACACTCCCCACCGTTCATGGTGCGTGTCCTACCCTCGTACCCCGAGGTCCCCCGTCCCTCTACACTCCCCACCGTTCATGGTGCGTGTCCTACCCTCGTACCCCGAGGTCCCCCGTCCCTCGACACTCCTCACCGTTCACTGTGCGTGTCCTACCCTCGTACCCCGAGGTCCCCCCCTCGACACTCCTCACCGTTCACAGTGCGTGTCCTACCCTCCCGCCAAGACCAAATACGGCCCGCTGAAGGATGAGGACCGTATCTTCACCAACCTGTATGGCAGGCACGACTGGAGGTGAGAGGAATTCAGAGGCGATCCCTAACCGAGGGGAGATGGTCGCAGGCTCATGGAGGGAGGTGTCCTCTCACTGTGAGGGGAGGAAAACGGGGACGCTCTCTCACAGGGATAATATCAGGGTGACGCTTCCAGACAGTGGAAGGGAAAATGCAGGCACTCCACTGGGGGGGAGGGGGGATGGAATTTGTGGACATTCCCTCATTCAGGGTTTGGGATATTTGTGTACGTTCCCTCATTCAGGGGTTGGGGTATTTGTGGACGTCCCCTAATTCAGGGATTGGGGAGATAGTGTACGTTCTCTAATTCAAGGGTTGGGGAATTTGTGGACGTCCCCTGACAGAGGGGTTGGGGAATTTGTGGACGTCCCCTGACAGAGAGGTTGGGGTATTTGTGGATGTCCCGAAATAGGGTTGGGGAATTTGTGGACGTCCCCTGACAGAGGGGTTGGGGAAATTGTGGATGTCCTGAAATAGAGGGGTTGGGGAATTTGTGGACGTCCCCTGACAGAGGAGTTGGGGTATTTGTGGATGTCCTGAAATAGAGGGTTTGGGGAATTTGTGGACGTCCCCTAATTCAGGGGTGGGGTATTTGCGGATGTCCCCTAATTTAGGTGTTGGGGTATTTGTGGATGTCCCCTAATTTAGGGGTTGGGGTATTTGTGGACATTCCCTCATTCAGGGGTTGAGGTATTTGTGGACGTCTCCTAATTCAGGGGTTGGGGTATTTGCGGACGTCCCCTGTTTGAGTAATGGATCTTTCTGGGTGCTCATTTTTTAAGGGCGGGGGAACTTGTGATGCCCCCGTACTTAACGGGAGGGGGTGTCTTTTCTGAAGCCCCCAAGGCGAAGGGTTATCAATTCTGAGTTGCCTCCATCTGGGACGTGAACGTCAGCACTCCCTGATCTGCCAGGGAAATTCGGACGCTCCATAACTCACAGGAAATTGGGGACACTCCCTCGCTATCAGGGTGATAACAGGACATAAATCTTTTTCAATCCCCCTCACTCTTTTCCCCTTCTTCCCGCTCCCCTCCACTCTTGTCCCCCCTGGCTGAAGGGAGCGCTACGGCGGGGCGACTGGTACAAGACGAAGGAGATCCTGCTGAAGGGGACGGACTGGATCCTCGGGGAGGTGAAGACGTCCGGGCTGAGGGGTCGCGGAGCGGCCGGGATTCAGACCGGCATGAAGTGACTCTTCATGAACAAGCCTTCAGATGGCAGGTGAGGAGGGAGCTTCACTCTGTGTCTGACCCCGGGAGTGTGTGATGGGACGGTGTGGAAGGAGATTCACTCTGTGTCTGACCCCGGGAGTGTGTGATGGGACGGTGTGCAGGGAGATTCACTCTGTGTCTGACCCCGGGAGTGTGTGATCGGACGGTGTGGAGGGAGATTCAGATCTGTGTCTGACCCCGGGAGTGTGTGATGGGACGGTGTGGAGGGAGATTCACTCTGTGTCTGACCCCGGGAGAGTGTGATGGGATGGTGTGGAGGGAGATTCACTCTGTGTCTGACCCCGGGAGTGTGTGGTGGGACGGTGTGGAGGGAGATTCACTCTGTGTCTGACCCCGGGAGTGTGTGATGGGACGGTGTGGAGGGAGATTCACTCTGTGTCTGACCCCGGGATTGTGTGATGGGACGGTGTGGAGGGAGATTCACTCTGTGTCTGACCCCGGGAGTGTGTGATGGGACGGTGTGGAGGGAGATTCACTCTGAGTCTGACCCCGGGAGAGTGTGATGGGACGGTGTGGAGGGAGATTCATTCTCTGTCTGAACCCGGGAGTGTGTGATGGGACGGTGCGGAGGGAGATTCACTCTGTCTGAACCCGGGAGTGTGTGATGGGACGGTGTGGAGTGAGATTCACTCTGTGTCTGACCCCGGGAGAGTGTGATGGGACGGTGTGGAGGGAGATTCACTCTCTGTCTGACCCCGGGAGTGTGTGATGGGACGGTGTGGAGGGAGATTCACTCTGAGTCTGTCCCCGGGAGAGTGTGATGGGACGGTGTGGAGGGAGATTCACTCTCTGTCTGACCCCGGGATTGTGTGATGGGACGGTGCGGAGGGAAAATCACTCTGTGTCTGACCCGGGGATTGTTTGATGGGACGGTGTGGAGGGAGATTCACTCTGAGTCTGACCCCGGGAGAGTGTGATGGGACGGTGTGGAGGGAGATTCACTCTGTGTCAGACCCCGGGAGTGTGTGATGGGACGGTGAGGAGGGTGATTTACTCTGTGTCTGACCCCGGGAGTGTGTGACGGGACGGTGTGGAAGGAGATTCACTCTGAGTCTGACCCCGGGAGAGTGTGATGGGACGGTGTGGAGGGAGATTCACTCTGTGTCAGACCCCGGGAGTGTGTGATGGGACGGTGAGGAGGGTGATTCACTCTGTGTCTGACCCTGGGAGTGTGTGACGGGACGGTGTGGAGGGAGATTCACTCTGTGTCTGACCCCGGGAGTGTGTGATGGGACGGTGTGGAGGGTGATTCACTCTGTGTCTGACCCCGGGAGTGTGTGATGGGACGGTGTGGAGGGTGATTCACTCTGTGTCTGACTCCGGGAGTGTGTGATGGGACGGTGTGGAGGGTGATTCACTCTGTGTCTGACCCCGGGAGTGTGTGATGGGACGGTGTGGAGGGTGATTCACTCTGTGTCTGACTCCGGGAGTGTGTGACGGGACGGTGTGGAGGGTGATTCACTCTGTGTCTGACGCCGGTTTTCCACCCCCTTCAGTCTCTTACTCGGGACCTCAGTGGATTCACGTCGATTTTAACTGCGGGGGTCAATTTGCCAGAAATGGGCTTTGGTGGAGATGAGATCCGGGGCTCCAAGACTCTGCTTGTCGAACCTCCCTCAGCCTGGAGCTGAGACGCTACTGTGTCAGTGTGAGGAGCTCCGACCCACTGTTGCAGTGCACAGGGTGTGGAGGGCAATAGAAACTTCAAATAAAACTCGATTCCGACACAAGACAGGAAGATCGTGGTTTATTGATTTTTTATGAGATATATCAATGAAACAATGTGTGAGTTGCTAACGTGCGGTAATAAATAATCTGCTGACAGTCACACACAATTAACTGACCGGCGACAAGGGGTGACCGGTTGAATAATAACCAGTCCCGTTTCTCACCGTCACTCTGCATCGGGGAACTGATTATAAAATTATAAAACTGATTATAAAATCACACTTCGGGGCCGTGTCCGGGATCGCTGCAGATCCAGGGTCACTGCCGAGGGATTTGTCCATTTAACATCATTATATCGGCCAGGCTGCCGAATGCACCGTCCTCAGCAAAGGGGGCAAAAGGATTCTCTCCCGGGACCATCCCCCCCCCCACCCCGGGACACCGGTGTCCCAGACTGAGCCCCGGACCCCCGGGCTCTTCCTGTCCGGGTAATTCCCCGGGGAGTCACGTGGGTCGTCTCCAACACGCACTTCCGGCGGAAGCTGCCCCGCCGGACAACAGGCGGAAACACGTCACTGCGGGACCGCTGCGAGCGACGCACACAGCGCGAGGCCCGAGCCGGTTCCGTTAAAACCGTTGGGAATCAGCCCCGGCGCGCGGCCGTTAAAGGTAAGGGCGGGAGTTAAAGGGGAGGGCGGGGAGTCGGCCAAATGTCCCCACCCCGCGGGCGGGGATGTTCACAGATTCAGATCCACCATCAGTCCGGGTCTGGGTTCCTGTAGAGATCTCAGTTCCTTCATCCCGGTCTCACTGAACCGATTCCCCACATTCAGATGTTCACAGATCCACCATCAGTCCGGGTCTGGGTTCCTGTAGAGATCTCAGTTCCTTCATCCCGGTCTCACTGAACCGATTCACCACATTCAGATGTTCACAGATCCACCATCAGTCCGGGTCTGGGTTCCTGTAGAGATCTCAGTTCCTTCATCCCGGTCTCACTGAACCGATTCACCACATTCAGATGTTCACAGATCCACCATCAGTCCGGGTCTGGGTTCCTGTAGAGATCTCAGTTCCTTCATCCCGGTCTCACTGAACCGATTCCCCACATTCAGATGTTCACAGATCCACCATCAGTCCGGGTCTGGGTTCCTGTAGAGATCTCAGTTCCTTCATCCCGGTCTCACTGAACCGATTCACCACATTCAGATGATCACAGATCCACTCTCAGTCCGGGTCTGGGTTCCTGTAGAGATCTCAGTTCCTTCATCCCGGTCTCACTGAACCGATTCCCCACATTCAGATGTTCACAGATCCACTCTCAGTCCGGGTCTGGGTTCCTGTAGAGATCTCAGTTCCTTCATCCCGGTCTCACTGAACCGATTCCCCACATTCAGATGTTCACAGATCCACCATCAGTCCGGGTCTGACTCCCTGTAGAGATCTCAGTTCCTTCATCCCGGTCTCACTGAACCGGTTCCCCACATTCAGATGTTCACAGATCCACTCTCAGTCCGGGTCTGGGTTCCTGTAGAGATCTCAGTTCCTTCATCCCGGTCTCACTGAACCGATTCCCCACATTCAGATGTTCACAGATCCACTCTCAGTCCGGGTCTGGGTTCCTGTAGAGATCTCAGTTCCTTCATCCCGGTCTCACTGAACCGATTCCCCACATTCAGATGTTCACAGATCCACCATCAGTCCGGGTCTGGGTTCCTGTAGAGATCTCAGTTCCTTCATCCCGGTCTCACTGAACCGATTCCCCACATTCAGATGTTCACAGATCCACCATCAGTCCGGGTCTGGGTTCCTGTAGAGATCTCAGTTCCTTCATCCCGGTCTCACTGAACCGATTCACCACATTCAGATGTTCACAGATCCACCATCAGTCCGGGTCTGGGTTCCTGTAGAGATCTCAGTTCCTTCATCCCGGTCTCACTGAACCGATTCACCACATTCAGATGTTCACAGATCCACTCTCAGTCCGGGTCTGGGTTCCTGTAGAGATCTCAGTTCCTTCATCCCGGTCTCACTGAACCGATTCACCACATTCAGATGTTCACAGATCCACTCTCAGTCCGGGTCTGGGTTCCTGTAGAGATCTCAGTTCCTTCATCCCGGTCTCACTGAACCGATTCACCACATTCAGATGTTCACAGATCCACCATCAGTCCGGGTCTGGGTTCCTGTAGAGATCTCAGTTCCTTCATCCCGGTCTCACTGAACCGATTCACCACATTCAGATGTTCACAGATCCACCATCAGTCCGGGTCTGGGTTCCTGTAGAGATCTCAGTTCCTTCATCCCGGTCTCACTGAACCGATTCACCACATTCAGATGTTCACAGATCCACCATCAGTCCGGGTCTGACTCCCTGTAGAGATCTCAGTTCCTTCATCCCGGTCTCACTGAACCGATTCCCCACATTCAGATGATCACAGATCCACCATCAGTCCGGGTCTGGGTTCCTGTAGAGATCTCAGTTCCTTCATCCCGGTCTCACTGAACCGATTCCCCACATTCAGATGTTCACAGATCCACCATCAGTCCGGGTCTGGGTTCCTGTAGAGATCTCAGTTCCTTCATCCCGGTCTCACTGAACCGATTCACCACATTCAGATGTTCACAGATCCACCATCAGTCCGTGTCTGGGTTCCTGTAGAGATCTCAGTTCCTTCATCCCGGTCTCACTGAACCGATTCCCCACATTCAGATGTTCACAGATCCACTCTCAGTCCGGTTCTGACTCCCTGTAGAGATCTCAGTTCCTTCATCCCGGTCACACTGAACCGATTCCCCACATTCAGATGTTCACAGATCCACTCTCAGTCCGGGTCTGACTCCCTGTAGAGATCTCAGTTCCTTCCCCCCGGTCTCACTGAACCGATTCCCCACATTCAGATGTTCACAGATCCACTCTCAGTCCGGGTCTGGGTTCCTGTAGAGATCTCAGTTCCTTCATCCCGGTCTCACTGAACCGATTCCCCACATTCAGATGTTCACAGATCCACCATCAGTCCGGGTCTGGGTTCCTGTAGAGATCTCAGTTCCTTCATCCCGGTCTCACTGAACCGATTCACCACATTCAGATGTTCACAGATCCACCATCAGTCCGGGTCTGGGTTCCTGTAGAGATCTCAGTTCCTTCATCCCGGTCTCACTGAACCGATTCACCACATTCAGATGTTCACAGATCCACCATCAGTCCGGGTCCTGGGTTCCCGTAGAGATCTCAGTTCCTTCATCCCGGTCTCACTGAACCGATTCACCACATTCAGATGTTCACAGATCCACCATCAGTCCGGGTCTGGGTTCCTGTAGAGATCTCAGTTCCTTCATCCCGGTCTCACTGAACCGATTCACCACATTCAGATGTTCACAGATCCACTCTCAGTCCGGGTCTGGGTTCCTGTAGAGATCTCAGTTCCTTCTCCCCGGTCTCACTGAACCGATTCACCACATTCAGATGTTCACAGATCCACTCTCAGTTCGGGTCTGGGTTCCTGTAGAGATCTCAGTTCCTTCATCCCGGTCTCACTGAACTGATTCCCCCCCAGCCTGAAACAGATGGGAGAATAAAGATGAAATAAACAGATCACACAACAGTGTCAGTAACAGGGGACCGGGGTTAATGTTTCAACAACACTCACAGACAAATATCACCAGAAAACCCGCGGATCCGCTGATATTTTATCACATTGAACATTAACACAAACACTCACCCGATCCACTTCAGACTCCGGTGGGTCAGTATGAGGGCGGCGGAGAGCGGGGACAGATCGGTCTGTCAGAGAGTTTGATCCCAGGTACAGCCCCGTCACTGAAGTGTTTGTACTGAGAGTGGAGACGAGATCCCTCGGCACCAGAATCTGTGAGACCGACATCCCCCAGCCTGGAGATGAGAGAGAGTGAGGGTGAAGGACACAGAGAGACAGGAGACGGTACAAATCCCCAGTGTTTATCAGTAACACAATTACTGATCACATTAATGTTCAGTGTCAGACACCCAGTGACTGTAAACACAATCTCCCACAGTCTGGTACTTACCACAGTCTCTGTATTTTACACTCCGGGTTCCTCAGAGCCGCAGACACCAGTTTCACTCCTGAATCTCCCAGTTTATTACCACCCAGGTTCAGCTCCGTCAGTGATGGGTTTGTACTGAGAGCGGAGACGAGATCCTCGGCACCAGAATCTGTGAGACCGACTCCCCTCAGCCTGGAGATGAGAGAGAGTGAGGGTGAAGGACACAGAGACAGGAGACGGTACAAATCCCCAGTGTTTATCAGTAACACAATTACTGATCACATTAATGTTCAGTGTCAGACACCCAGTGACTGTAAACACAATCTCCCACAGTCTGGTACTTACCACAGTCTCTGTATTTTACACTCCGGGTTCCTCAGAGCCGCAGACACCAGTTTCACTCCTGAATCTCCCAGTTTATTACCACTCAGGTCCAGCTCCGTCAGTGATGGGTTTGTACTGAGAGCGGAGACGAGATCCTCGGCACCAGAATCTGTGAGACCGACATCCCCCAGCCTGGAGATGAGAGAGAGTGAGGGTGAAGGACACAGAGAGACAGGAGACGGTACAAATCCCCAGTGTTTATCAGTAACACAATTACTGATCACATTAATGTTCAGTGTCAGACACCCAGTGACTGTAAACACAATCTCCCACAGTCTGGTACTTACCACAGTGTCTGTATTTTACACTCCGGGTTCCTCAGAGCCGCAGACACCAGTTTCACTCCTGAATCCCCCAGTTTATTACCACTCAGTCTAAACACAAACAGACAAATTGATGAACATTGTGATTAAAATCGTCCGTCTGAGGGCATTTCTCTCACCCGGATATTTCAGGGAACATTAAACCCTTCAGTAATTCACTGATCGTAGATCCCATCACTGTCAATGTCCCTCACTGCCCAGCTCCAATGAATTCACCGAATGTCAGTAATTTCGTCTGTCGGTGTGACCCTGTAAACTCCACATATTCTCTCTCATTCCCCAATGGTTAGAAAAGTGTTCCTGACGTGAGACAGTCGGAAAGGGCAGGTGTGAAGGGGAGAAGTCAAACAGTGAGGAAGATTTGAGAATCGGGAAATGTCGATGGGAGATGGAGGAAGAGACATCACCGAAGGTAAAGGATGGAAAGACACAGAAGGAAGCGGATGTGGAAGAGAAACCCCAGTAGAGGAGGGGGATGAGGAAGAGAGATCCCACACGAGGAAGGGGGATGAGGAAGAGAGATCCCACAGGAGGAAGGGGGACGGGGGATGGAGATACCACAGGAGGAAGGGGGACGGGGGAGGGAGATCCCACAGGAGGAAGGGGGACGGGGGGAGGGAGATCCCACAGGAGGAAGGGGGACGGGGGGAGGGAGATACCACAGGAGGAAGGGGGACGGGGGAGGGAGATCCCACAGGAGGAAGGGGGATGGGGGAGGGAGATCCCACAGGAGGAAGGGGGACGGGGGAGGGAGATACCACAGGAGGAAGGGGGACGGGGAAGGGAGATCCCACAGGAGGAAGGGGGATGGGGGAGGGGGATCCCACAGGAGGAAGGGGGACGGGGAGGGAGATACCACAGGAGGAAGGGGGACGGGGCAGAGAGATCCCACAGGAGGAAGTGGGACGGGGGAGGGAGATACCACAGGAGGAAGGGGGACGGGGGAGGGGAGATACCACAGGAGGAAGGGGGACGGGGGAGGGAGATCCCACAGGAGGAAGTGGGACGGGGGAGGGAGATACCACAGGAGGAAGGGGGACGGGGGAGGGGAGATACCACAGGAGAAAGGGGGACGGGGGAGGGAGATACCACAGGAGGAAGGGGGACGGTGTAGAGAGATCCCACAGGAGGAAGGGGGACGGGGGAGGAGATACCACAGGAGAAAGGGGGACGGGGGAGGGAGATACCACAGGAGGAAGGGGGACGGTGTAGAGAGATCCCACAGGAGGAAGGGGGATGGAGGAGGGAGATACCACAGGAGGAAGGGGGACGGGGGAGAGAGATCCCACAGGAGGAAGGGGGATGGAGGAGGGAGATACCACAGGAGGAAGGGGGACGGGGGAGGGAGATCCCACAGCAGGAAAGGGGGACGGGGGAGGGAGATCCCACAGGAGGAAGGGGGACGGGGGAGGGGGAGATCCCACAGGAGGAAGGGGGATGGGGGAGGGAGATACCACAGGAGGAAGGGGGACGGGGGAGGGGAGATAGCACAGGAGGAAGGGGGACGGGGGAGGGAGATCCCACAGGAGGAAGGGGGACGGGGGAGGGAGATACCACAGGAGGAAGGGGGATGGGGGAGGGGAGATCCCACAGGAGGAAGGGGGACGGGTGAGCGAGATACCACAGGAGGAAGGGGGATGGGGGAGGGAGATACCACAGGAGGAAGGGGGACGGGGGAGGGAGATCCCACAGGAGGAAGGGGGACGGGGGAGGGAGATCCCACAGGAGGAAGGGGGACGGGGGAGGGACATCCCACAGGAGGAAGGGGGACGGGGGAGGGAGATCCCACAGGGGGAAGGGGGACGGGGGAGGGAGATCCCACAGGAGGAAGGGGGACGGGGGAGGGGAGATCACACAACAGGAAGGGGGATGGGGGAGGGAGATCCCACAGGAGGAAGGGGGACGGGGGAGGGAGATACCACAGGAGGAAGGGGGACGGGGGAGGGAGATCCCACAGGGGGAAGGGGGACGGGGGAGTGAGATACCACAGGAGGAAGGGAGACGGGGGAGGGGAGATACCACAGGAGGAAGGGGGAGGGAGATCCCACAGGAGGAAGGGGGACGGGGGAGGGAGATCCCACAGGAGGAAGGGGGACGGGGGAGGGAGATACCACAGGAGGAAGGGGGATGGGGGAGGGAGATCCCACAGGAGGAAGGGGGACGGGGGAGGGAGATCCCACAGGAGGAAGGGGGATGGGGGAGGGAGATCCCACAGGAGGAAAGGGGGACGGGGGAGGGAGATCCCACAGGAGGAAGGGGGACGGGGGAGGGAGATCCCACAGGAGGAAGGGGGACGGGGGAGGGAGATACCACAGGAGGAAGGGGGATGGGGGAGGGAGATCCCACAGGAGGAAGGGGGACGGGGGAGGGAGATCCCACAGGAGGAAGGGGGATGGGGGAGGGAGATCCCACAGGAGGAAGGGGGACGGGGGAGGGAGATCCCACAGGAGGAAGGGGGATGGGGGAGGGAGATCCCACAGGAGGAAGGGGGGATGGGGGAGGGAGATCCCACAGGAGCAAGGGGGACGGGGGAGGGAGATACCACAGGAGGAAGGGGGATGGGGGAGGGAGATCCCACAGGAGGAAGGGGGATGGGGGAGAGAGATCCCACAGGAGGAAGGGGGACGGGGCAGAGAGATCCCACAGGAGGAAGGGGGAAGGGGAGGGAGATACCACAGGAGGAAGGGGGAAGGGGCAGAGTGATCCCACAGGAGGAAGGAGGACGGAGGAGAGAGATCCCACAGGAGGAAGGGGGACGGAGGAGAGAGATCCCACAGGAGGAAGGGGGACGGAGGAGAGAGATCCCACAGGAGGAAGGGGGACGGGGGAGGGAGATCCCACAGGAGGAAGGGGGACGGGGGAGGGAGATCCCACAGGAGGAAGGGGGACGGGGGAGGGAGATCCCACGGGAGGAAGGGGGACGGGGGAGGGAGATACCACAGGGGGAAGAGGGACGGGGGCGGGGGATCCCACAGGAGGAAGGGGGATGGGGGAGGGAGATCCCACAGGAGGAAGGGGGATGGGGGAGGGAGATCCCACAAGGGGGAAGAGGGATGGGGGGCGGGGGATCCCACAGGAGGAAGGGGGACGGGGAGGGAGATACCACAGGAGGAAGGGTTACGGGGGAGGGAGATCCCACAGGAGGAAGGGGGACGGGGCAGAGAGATCCCACAGGAGGAAAGGGGGGCGGGGGAGGGGAGATACCACACGAGGAAGGGGGATGCGGCAGAGAGATCCCACAGGAGGAAGGGGGATGGGGGAGGGAGATACCACAGGAGGAAGGGGGACGGGGGAGGGAGATCCCCACAGGAGGAAGGGGGACGGGGCAGAGAGATCCCACAGGAGGAAGGGGGAAGGGGGAGGGAGATACCACAGGAGGAAGGGGGAAGGGGCAGAGAGATCCCACAGGAGGAAGGAGGACGGGGTCAGAGAGATCCCACAGGATGAAGGGGGACAGGGGAGGGAGATCCCACAGGAGGAAGGGGGGACGGGGGAGGGAGATCCCACAGGAGGAAGGGGGACGGGGGAGGGAGATCCCACAGGAGGAAGGGGGACGGGGGAGGGAGATACCACAGGGGGAAGAGGGACGGGGGCGGGGGATCCCACAGGAGGAAGGGGGGATGGGGGAGGGAGATCCCACAGGAGGAAGGGGGATGGGGGAGGGAGATACCACAGGAGGAAGGGGACGGGGGAGGGGGGATCCCACAGGAGGAAGGGGGATGGGGGGAGGGAGATCCCACAGGAGGAAGGGGGACGGGGGAGGGAGATCCCACAGGAGGAAGGGGGATGGGGGAGGGAGATCCCACAAGGGGGAAGAGGGATGGGGGCGGGGGATCCCACAGGAGGAAGGGGGATGGGGGAGGGAGATCCCACAGGAGGAAGGGGGACGGGGGAGGGAGATCCCACAGGAGGACGGGGGATGAGGAAGAGATATCCCACAGGAGGAAGGGGGACGGGGGAGGGAGATCCCACAGGAGGAAGGGGGGACGGGGGAGGGGAGATACCACAGGAGGAAGGGGGACGGTGGAGGGGGATCCCACAGGAGGAAGGGGGACGGGGGATGGGAGATACCACAGGAGGAAGGTAGACGGGGGAGGGAGATCCCACAGGAGGAAGGGGGACGGGGGAGGGGAGATACCACAGGAGGAAGGGGGACGGGGGAGGGAGATACCACAGGAGGAAGGGGGACGGGGCAGAGAGATCCCACAGGAGGAAAGGGGGCGGGGGAGGGGAGATACCACACGAGGAAGGGGGATGCGGCAGAGAGATCCCACAGGAGGAAGGGGAACGGGGGGAGGGAGATCCCACAGGAGGATGGGGGATGGGTCAGAGAGATCCCACAGGAGGAAGGGGGACGGGGCGGGGAGATACCACAGGAGGAAGGGGGACGGGGGAGGGAGATCCCACAGGAGGAAGGGGGATGGGGGAGGGAGATCCCACAGGATGAAGGGGGATGGGGGATGGAGATCCCACAGGAGGAAGGGGGACGGGGGAGGGAGATCCCACAGGAGGATGGGGGATGGGTCAGAGAGATCCCACAGGAGGAAGGGGGACGGGGCAGAGAGATCCCACAGGAGGAAGGGGGACGAGGCAGAGAGATCCCACAGGAGGAAGGGGGACGGGCAGAGAGATCCCACACGAGGAAGGGGGACGGGGCAGAGAGATCCCACAGGGGGAAGGGGGACGGGGGAGGGAGATCCCACAGGAGGAAGGGGGACGGGGGAGGGAGATACCACACGAGGAAGGGGGATGGGGGAGGGAGATCCCACAGGAGGAAGGGGGACGGGGGAGAGAGATCCCACAGGAGGAATGGGGACGGGGCAGAGAGATCCCACAGGAGGAAGGGGGACGGGGCAGAGAGATCCAACAGGAGGAAGGGGGATGGGGGAGGGGAGATCCCACAGGAGGGAGGGGGATGGGGGAGGGAGATCCCATAGGAGCAAGGGGAATGGGGGAGGGAGATCCTACAGGAGGAAGGGGGATGGGGGAGGGGAGATCCCACAGGAGGGAGGGGGACGGGGGGAGGGAGATCCCACAGGAGGAAGGGGGACGGGGAGGGAGATCCCACAGGAGGAAGGGGGATGGGGGGAGGGAGATCCCACAAGGGGGAAGAGGGACGGGGGCGGGGGATCCCACAGGAGGAAGGGGATGGGGGAGGGAGATCCCACAGGAGGAAGGGGGACGGGGGAGGGAGATCCCACAGGGGGACGGGGGACAGGGGAGTCAGATCCCACAGGAGGAAGGGGGACGGGGGAGGGGAGATCCCACACGAGGAAGGGGGACGGGGGAGAGAGATCCCACAGAAGGGGGATGGGGGGAGGGGAGATCCCACAGGAGGAAGGGGGACGGGGGAGGGAGATCCCACAGGAGGACGGGGGATGAGGAAGAGATATCCCACAGGAGGAAGGGGGGACGGGGGAGGGAGATCCCACAGGAGGAAGGTGGACGGGGGAGGGGAGAGACCACAGGAGGAAGGGGGACGGGGGATGGGAGATACCACAGGAGGAAGGGGGACGGGGCGGGGAGATACCACAGGAGGAAGGGGGACGGGGGGAGGGAGATCCCACAGGAGGAAGGGGGATGGGGGAGGGAGATCCCACAGGATGAAGGGGGATGGGGGATGGAGATCCCACAGGAGGAAGGGGGACGGGGGAGGGAGATCCCACAGGAGGATGGGGGATGGGTCAGAGAGATCCCACAGGAGGAAGGGGGACGGGGCAGAGAGATCCCACAGGAGGAAGGGGGACGGGGGAGGGAGATCCCACAGGAGGAAGGGGGACGGGGGAGGGAGATACCACACGAGGAAGGGGGATGGGGGAGGGAGATCCCACAGGAGGAAGGGGGACGGGGGAGAGAGATCCCACAGGAGGAATGGGGACGGGGCAGAGAGATCCCACAGGAGGAAGGGGGACGGGGCAGAGAGATCCAACAGGAGGAAGTGGGATGGGGGAGGGGAGATCCCACAGGAGGGAGGGGGATGGGGGAGGGAGATCCCATAGGAGCAAGGGGAATGGGGGAGGGAGATCCTACAGGAGGAAGGGGGATGGGGGAGGGGAGATCCCACAGGAGGGAGGGGGACGGGGGAGGGAGATCCCACAGGAGGAAGGGGGACGGGGGGAGGGAGATCCCACAGGAGGAAGGGGGATGGGGGAGGGAGATCCCACAAGGGGGAAGAGGGACGGGGGCGGGGGATCCCACAGGAGGAAGGGGATGGGGGAGGGAGATCCCACAGGAGGAAGGGGGACGGGGGAGGGAGATCCCACAGGGGGACGGGGGGACAGGGGAGTCAGATCCCACAGGAGGAAGGGGGACGGGGGGAGGGGAGATCCCACACGAGGAAGGGGGACGGGGGAGAGAGATCCCACAGAAGGGGGATGGGGGAGGGGAGATCCCACAGGAGGAAGGGGGGACGGGGGAGGGAGATCCCACAGGAGGACGGGGGATGAGGAAGAGATATCCCACAGGAGGAAGGGGGACGGGGGAGGGAGATCCCACAGGAGGAAGGGGGACGGGGGAGGGGAGAGACCACAGGAGGAAGGGGGACGGGGGATGGGAGATACCACAGGAGGAAGGTTGACGGGGGAGGGGAGATAACACACGAGGAAGGGGGATGGGGGAGGGAGATCCCACAGGAGGAAGGGGGACGGGGCAGAGAGATCCCACACGAGGAAGGGGGACGGGGCAGAGAGATCCCACAGGGGGAAGGGGGACGGGGGAGGGAGATCCCACAGGAGGAAGGGGGACGGGGGAGGGAGATACCACAGGAGGAAGGGGGACGGGGGAGGGAGATCCCACAGGGGGAAGGGGGACGGGGGAGTGAGATACCACAGGAGGAAGGGAGACGGGGGAGGGAGATACCACAGGAGGAAGGGGGAGGGAGATCCCACAGGAGGAAGGGGGGACGAGGGAGGGAGATCCCACAGGAGGAAGGGGGACGGGGGAGGGAGATACCACAGGAGGAAGGGGGATGGGGGAGGGAGATCCCACAGGAGGAAGGGGGACGGGGGAGGGAGATCCCACAGGAGGAAGGGGGGATGGGGGAGGGAGATCCCACAGGAGGAAAGGGGGACGGGGGAGGGAGATCCCACAGGAGGAAGGGGGGACGGGGGAGGGAGATCCCACAGGAGGAAGGGGGACGGGGGAGGGAGATACCACAGGAGGAAGGGGGGATGGGGGAGGGAGATCCCACAGGAGGAAGGGGGACGGGGGAGGGAGATCCCACAGGAGGAAGGGGGATGGGGGAGGGAGATCCCACAGGAGGAAGGGGGACGGGGGAGGGAGATCCCACAGGAGGAAGGGGGGATGGGGGAGGGAGATCCCCACAGGAGGAAAGGGGGCGGGGGGAGGGGAGATACCACACGAGGAAGGGGGATGCGGCAGAGAGATCCCACAGGAGGAAGGGGAACGGGGCAGAGAGATCCCACAGGAGGAAAGGGGGCGGGGGAGGGGAGATACCACACGAGGAAGGGGGATGCGGCAGAGAGATCCCACAGGAGGAAGGGGGACGGGGCAGAGAGATCCCACAGGGGGAAGGGGAACGGGGGAGGGAGATCCCACAGGAGGATGGGGGATGGGTCAGAGAGATCCCACAGGAGGAAGGGGGGATGGGGCAGGGAGATACCACAGGAGAAGGGGGACGGGGGAGGGAGATCCCACAGGAGGAAGGGGGATGGGGGAGCGAGATCCCACAGGATGAAGGGGGATGGGGGATGGAGATCCCACAGGAGGAAGGGGGACGGGGGAGGGAGATCCCACAGGAGGATGGGGGATGGGTCAGAGAGATCCCACAGGAGGAAGGGGGACGGGGCAGAGAGATCCCACAGGAGGAAGGGGGACGAGGCAGAGAGATCCCACAGGAGGAAGGGGGAAGGGGCAGAGAGATCCCACAGGAGGAAGGGGGATGGGGGAGGGGAGATCCCACAGGAGGGAGGGGGACGGGGGAGGGAGATCCCACAGGACAAGGGGAATGGGGGAGGGGAGATCCCCCAGGGGGGAAGGGGGACGGGAGAGGGGGATCACACAGGAGGAAGGGGGACGGGGCAGAGAGATCCCACACGAGGAATGGGGACGGGGCAGAGAGATCCCACAGGGGGGAAGGGGGACGGGGGAGGGAGATACCACAGGGGAAGGGGGACGGGGGAGGGAGATCCCACAGGAGGAAAGGGGACGGGGGAGGGAGATACCACACGAGGAAGGGGGATGGGGGAGGGAGATCCCACAGGAGGAAGGGGGACGGGGCAGAGAGATCCCACAGGGGGAACGGGGACGGGGCAGAGAGATCCCACAGGAGGAAGTGGGATGGGGGAGGGGAGATCCCACAGGAGGGAGGGGGATGGGGGAGGGAGATCCCATAGGAGCGAGGGGAATGGGGGAGGGAGATCCCACAGGAGGAAGGGGGATGGGGGAGGGGAGATCCCACAGGAGGAAGGGGGACGGGGCAGAGAGATCCCACAGGAGGAAGGGGGGCGGGGCAGAGAGATCCCACAGGAGGAAGGGGGATGGGAGAGGGGAGATCCCACAGGAGGGTGGGGGGACGGGGGAGGGAGATCCCACAGGAGCAAGGGGAATGGGGGAGGGGAGATCCCCCAGGGGGGAAGGGGGACGGGGCAGAGAGATCCCAGTAGAGGAGGGCGATGAGGGAAGAGACATCCCAGACGAGGAAGGGGGACGGGGGAGGGAGATCCCACAGGAGGAAGGGGGATGGGGGAGGGGAGATCCCACAGGAGGGAGGTGGACGGGGGAGGGAGATCCCACAGGAGGACGGGGGACGGGGCAGAGAGATCCCACAGGAGGAAGGGGGAAGGGGCAGAGAGATCCCACAGGAGGAAGGGGGATGGGGGAGGGGAGATCCCACAGGAGGGAGGGGGACGGGGGAGGGAGATCCCACAGGACAAGGGGAATGGGGGAGGGGAGATCCCCCAGGGGGGAAGGGGGACGGGAGAGGGGGATCACACAGGAGGAAGGGGGACGGGGGAGGGAGATCCCACAGGAGGAAGGGGGATGGGTGAGGGAGATCCCCACAGGAGGAAGGGGGACGGGGGAGGGAGATCCCACAGGAGGAAGGGGGACGGGGCAGAGAGATCCCACAGGAGGAAAGGGGGCGGGGGAGGGGAGATACCACACGAGGAAGGGGGATGCGGCAGAGAGATCCCACAGGAGGAAGGGGGACGGGGCAGAGAGATCCCACAGGGGGAAGGGGAACGGGGGAGGGAGATCCCACAGGAGGATGGGGGATGGGTCAGAGAGATCCCACAGGAGGAAGGGGGACGGGGCAGGGAGATACCACAGGAGGAAGGGGGACGGGGGATGGAGATCCCACAGGAGGAAGGGGGACGGGGGAGGGAGATCCCACAGGAGGATGGGGGATGGGTCAGAGAGATCCCACAGGAGGAAGGGGGACGGGGCAGAGAGATCCCACAGGAGGAAGGGGGACGAGGGCAGAGAGATCCCACAGGAGGAAGGGGGACGGGGCAGAGAGATCCCACACGAGGAAGGGGGACGGGGCAGAGAGATCCCACAGGGGGAAGG
>NW_026780869.1:0-22848 GCF_030144855.1 Hypanus sabinus
GAGAGCCATGGTTTTCAAGGGAATCGTGAGAAAGAAATTAGAAAATCTAAAAGAAGATATGAGGTTGCTTTGGCACATACTCTGAAAATAAATACAAAGGTTATCTATAAATATCTTAATAGCTAAGCGATAGTGAGGGATAAAATTGGTCCCTCGGAGGATCAGCGTGGCCCGCTATGTGTGGAGCCAAAAAAATGGGGGAGAATTTGAACAATTCATTTTCTTCGGTATTCACTAAGGAGAACAACACTGTATTGTGTACTGTACGGGAAACTAGTAGGGAAATTATGGAAACCTGTGATGATTAAAAAAGCGGAATTACTGGGGCTTCTAAAGAATATAAAATTGGATAAGTCTCGGGGTCCAGATAGAATTTAACTAGGACCTTGAGGAATTTAGTGTAGAAACATCAGAGGTTCTGACAGAATTATTGCAATTGTCTTTAGAAACTGGGATGTTGTCAGAGGATCGACGTATTTCTCAAGTCGTTCCATTGTTTAAAATGGGTTCTAGGAGTTAACATAGCAATTATCGGACTGTAAGTTTGAAGTCAGATGTGAGTATTCTTAGAGATGGTATGTATAATTATGTGGATAATAACGTCTGGTTAGCAACAGTCAGCATGGATTAGTGTAGGGAAGTGTATGATGGACAAACCGTATTGATTTTTTTGAAGAGCTAATCAGGAAAATTGACGAGCTTAACGCAGTGGATGTTGTCTATATGGTCTTCTGTGTCCCTTGGCAAGATTCCTCATGGATGGTTATTTAGGAAGGTTCAATCGTTAGGTATTATTATCAAACTAGTAAAATGAATTAAACAATAGCTGGATTGAGATGCCAGAAAGTACTGGTGGATATCTGTCTGCCAGATTGAACGCCGGTGAATGGTGTTGTGCCTCAGGGATCTCTACCTTTTCCAGTGTTGTTTGTCATATACATTATTGATCTGGATGTTGGGATGGTAATTTGAATTAGTAGATATGCAACAGATACTAAGATAGTCGGCTTTCTGGATAATGAATTAGTTTTTGAAACCTTGCAGAGAGATTTAAGCCAGTTAGAATAGCGGGCTGAATGATGGCAGATGGATTTTAATGCTGATAAATGTGAGGAGCTTCATTTTGGTAGGAATATTCAAAATAGTACATAAAATGTAAATGGTAGGGCATTGAGGAATGCAGTAGAACACCATCATCCAGGAATAATTGTGTATAGTTCCCTGATGGTGGAATCTCATGTAGATAGGCTTTTGAAGAAAGCTTTTGGTATGCTGGCCTTTATGAAGCAGTGCACTGGGTTTAGGATGTTTATGATTTTTGGATGTAATGCTAAGATTGTAGAAGACATTGGTGAGGTCAAATTTGAAGTATTGTTAACATTTCAGATCAAGGAATTATAGGAAACATTTCAACAAAATAAGGACAGAACAGAGCAGATTTACTAAAATGTTGCCTTCGTTTCAGAATCTAAGTTTCAGCGAAAAGTTGAATTTAGGTCTTTATTCTTTGCAGCGTAGAAGGTTGAGTGGGAACTTCATTGAAGTATTCATGTTTATGAGGGGGAATTGGTAGATTTGAAGTGGATAGGCTTTTATCCTTGACAGTAGCGAGATTCAAACAAGAAGATCTGAGTTGAATGTCAAGGGGCTAGCGTTTGGCAGTAACACAAGGGGGAGCTTATTTACTCAGAGCCAGTTGGATGTGTAGACCGAGCTTCCGGTAGAACTGGTGGAGGCATGTTCGATTTGTCATTAAAAAAAAAATGGATAGGTATAAGGATAGGAAAGGAATGGAGGGTTATGTACTGAGTGCAGGTAGGTGGGACTATGTGAGAGAGGCGTCAGGAACGGATTAGAAGGAAATTCAGGCTGAACAATAATATGAGGCAGGTCAGTCGTAAGACAAAGGAATGGTAGATTTTTTAAGGAATCTAAGCAAGCATTGCTTACTGAACAACACAAAAAGAAAATGCAGGTAGAATCAGCAGGTCAGGCACCATCGATGGAAAAGTACAGTCGACTGTCTGACATAATTCCTTCACCAGGACTGGAGAACAAAAAGAAAAAATAAAAAAAACGACGAGGACCTGATTTGAAAGCGGGTGAGGGGAGAGAGAATCGTCGGGTTGAAATCTGAGATTGTGCGAAAGGGCAAAGTTTACGAACGTGAATTTTGAAAGCGACCGAAAGCCATGGAAAAGAAAGGTATTGGTGGTGTAGCGTGTGGGGGGTGGGGGCGCAAGACGGAGGTTGTGGAAACAAGGCAATGAAAAGAAATGGTGAAGGGGGGAGATGGCATAAATTACTGAATCCTTGAAAAATCGATGTTCATGCTTTCAGGTTGAAGTGTACCCAAACGAAATATAAGCTGTTGTTCTTCCAACCTGAGTGTGGCCTTTCCTGGACATTGGCGCATGCCCTGGATATACAAATCAGAATGAAAATCGGAAGTGTAATGAAAATGGGCGATCTCGCTTGTCCTGGCGAAAAGGGCACAGATACTTGGCAAGTCGCTCGGCGATTCTCGTTTCCCAGTTTACGACGGGTCACCCCGATAAACAAGAGGACACTCCGGGAGAACCGAAGACAGTATATGACCCTGAGAGACTCACACGTGAAGAGTCGTACAACTGGAATGACTGCTTGGGGCACTGAATTGCAGAGACGGATGATGTGCAGGGGCAGATATAGCACTTGTCCCGCTTGCAAAGGTCAGTGCCAGAACGGAGATCAACATTTTTCTCCAGTCGTGTTGAAGGGTATAGGCTGTAAATAATTTCACAGCTGTTGCCTTGCCTGCTGATTTCTTCCGGCATTTTATGTCTCTTGCTCGGATTTCCAGCTTCTACAGATTTTTTTTTCTTATTTGTGAATAGCTTCCTGTTAATGCTGGTACCGAGGACATGAATGTGGTGAGGATTTACATGCACTTGAAGATGCACCTGATGACAGGCGAGTGGAGTACCAACCTAGGGGTCTGTGTACAAGGTCGAAAGTCGCTTCTAATTGCCGAGGAAATGAATGTCCTTTGGAGTATCAGGTCTCTCCTTCACTTGCTGTACCAGTGTATTTTCCCCAGTAAAAAAATTATCTGCGTTGGTGGGCTGGGTCAATGGTACAATAAACAGATTAGGAAGTCTGTTATTGGAGTCAAAATGCACACATTGGAGGCTGGGGTTGAGCAAAATACCTCACGGAAACCCCTGGCAATTCCACGTATTTTTTCTCAGCCTTTGCGTGCCATTTTGGCTGAATTGCGTAGCAATTTTTGTATTAGACTAAGAGAAATGCTTTGCTCCAAAGAGCTTTCAGTGATATCGTGCACGTGTAGAAAGTCTGAACTTAACACCGAGTTAAACCGTAGTCAATGACGGCAAAGATCGCATTAAACAATCCTTTTACTCTTCACTTTTCAACATTAAATTATCGTGAAAACAGTTTATAAAACAATACAAAATATATACAGTATTTGTTTCCTTCTTGGTATCATTTACATCATAAATACTTGAAAAAAATACAACTAGAACAAAAAGTATTACATTAACGTACAACAAAGTCAAAACCTAGCTACGCCATCAAAAACTTTAAATGCACTTCAGCTCAAACTATCCAGCAACGCTTTCAATAGCACAAGAAAATAAACCTTATCAATCTTCGTTATATTTAACAGAATCAGTGTTAAAATTTTTACTTCAAAATATCGATTGTCATCTGAACTTAGTTTTGCTACTCTGATGTTTTTTTTTTCGCGTAGAATGAAACCTTTCTCGCGCTGATCCTGCACACACAAGCCCCCTCCTTCCCGTTTCTGCAAACCGTTATTTTCCCAGAAGACGCGGCGAAACCAGGTGTGAGATCATCGCATGACGCGATACATCACAGATAATGAATTTACTTCCAACAACTGCAATGTATTTATCAACCTTAACTTTAACTAGAAAATAATTACAAACATATTACCAAAGCGAAAATGTAATAAAGCTAAACAAATGCCTTAATGGGAACACAGAGCTCTATCTGAGTTGATTCTTACTCTCCGCCATTGGCCTCTATAATGAGTGAACTTATAGGTGTGGATGTGCTGACACGCTACTGTTGGAAAGATGGTGGTAACGTAGTTATTACTTTTGCTATTAAAATATGTTTTCAGTGCACTTGTAATGCTAATGCGGCACTGTAAACTATTTTGGGGTCAATAAGCTAAAGAGCAAAACCGCTATCTAACCTCATATTGAGCCTCAGCAGGGTTCATATTTGGTTTGGTTCTACTTTACCGCTCTTCCCTGAAACAAGGCACAACCAAGGGTGCGTTAGCAGAATCCCATGTGGAGACCGGAACGATAGTTAATTCATTAGAATTGCTCCTGAAATTGGAAGGCTTGTCACAAATACATTTTCAGAATATTTGGCAACGGCATACCACAATGCCCAGTAAAAAGCGCTAGTGTGGAGCACTTTAAATACACATAGCATGGAGTATATTGTTTCAAGTAAAACAGAACAAGACCGAAACAGATTCAGGTCAAGCAATCATTAACAAACACCTGTGGAGAACTCGCATGAGACAAAATTTCAAGCCTCTTCTTTGGCGAAGTACTCGTGAAGCTTTGAGTCTATTACAAACCCTTGCCAATTACTTTAATTATGTGTTTATTCTTCACATTCACATTCACAACAGTTTCCCGTTACAGTCTATGCCCTACAGCTCTCTCTCTCTCTCTCTCTCTCTCTCTCTCTCATCTCTCTCTCTCTCTCTCTCTCTCTCTCTCTCCTCTCTCTCTCTCTCTCTCTCTCTCTCTCTCTCTCTCTCTCTCCTCTCTCTCTCTCTCCCTCTCTCTCTCTCTCCTCTCTCTCTCTCTCTCTCTCTCTCTCTCTCTCTCTCTCTCTCTCTCTCCCCCTAACTCTGTCTCCCTCTCTCTTTCTTTTGCTATCTATCTGGCAATTTGATTGACTGCCATGATTGCACACATCTTATATTCTATTTTTTATTCTATGCTTTCCAGATCTTTGGCATCTTTTTGTCACTTACCTTGCACTTACAACCATCTTTCAATGCCCTCATACATTGTGTTCTCTGTCGTTTTCTTAATGATGTTCTCTTGTTTATGCTGACCTGCTACGTCAACCAAAATTCAGCCGCAACCATCTCAAAATATATATATCCTCCATGACATAACTGTGGAATGGTGTGTCGTATATTATTTATTATTGCAAACTATATCTTCGCTAATTTCCAGATAAGCTTTTGTCATTCCTCGTCTTTAATTCGTAAATGTGCCCTAGGAGCTTCATATAGATTCCGAAAATGCACGTTAGAATGATTCTCGGTGTCGTCTGCCTCCTCCAAGCCTTATCAATGCTATTCTATAAACGATGTTCATCATATTGTTGATTAATATTCCTTTTTACATCCACCTCCCTTCCCATGTGGTATAGCTGGTGTCAAATTTCGTGATCTCGTAACCAATGCAAATTCAGTCATATCAATATGAAGATGCAATCTGCTTGTTGGAGCAGTGTATTATTAGATTTTTTTTTAAAGTCCTTGTGTTAATTATACAAATTGAATTTCACATGTATGAAGTTGACGCACAAATCAGTTTGTTAAGTTTGAAGATAGATGCTCAGTATGTTTGCTTTATTCATCTAGCAGTACTTCTACTTTATGAAATCTGCTTTGCTGTATGGAGTCAGGTATTGGCGGAGAACAAAATTTCACATTGAATGTTTTAATCACGAGTGTTTCAAATAAATAAACGATATCCATTTAAGCATCCTGACTTCTATCATTGCGCTAGATATTATTCTAAGGGCAACTCCACTTGTCTTCATGTTTTTTTTTTTACCACTGTTGTTACCAGATTTGTTTTTCTTTAGTTTTACACGACCTTTAACAATGCGCGCAGGTCGGAAAAAACTGATCATTACCTGATAAACTATATGATTCAATGTGAATTATCAGAACATTATTCAGCTTTACTGCCAGCTCAATTCGTCCCTTTGCAAATTTCTTATGCTCAATCCAGAAGAATATCTACGTTTACAGAAAATGAGGGTGGAGGGAGGGGGATTTTTCTTTTCTTTTTTTTTTGCTTGCTTTTTGCATAGTTTTAATTCATGGGCCTATATGAAACTACAAAAATGGTTGCAGTGCCGTGACTTCCGGTTTTTCCTTGAACTCACTTCCTTCTTCCTGTTTCATGAGTTCACTTTTTTTTAAACTTATGTGTTAACTGTAATACATATTGTCAATATGGATAGGAGTATTAATTTTGTTTCTTGGAATACTAATGCTTTAAATCATCCCATCAAACGGAAAAAAATATTCAAAGTATTCCATAGAATGAATGCTAAAGTTATTTTTGTACAGGAGACTCATGTAAGGACGGTGGATAGTCAACGATTTTTAGGTTTTGGAAGGGTCAACAGTATCATGCAAATTCGCAAGCCAAAGTAAGAGGAGTTTCTATTTTTATAGACTCATCAACTTCTTTTATAGATCATGAAACAATTTCAGATCCTCAAGGTAGATTTTTGTTTATGACTGGTCTACTTTTTAATCAAAGGTTGTTTTAGTTAACGTTTATGCTCAAAATACTGATTGTCCTGAATTTTTTAAATGCTTATTTACATCCTTTCCTAATGTGAATCAATATAGACTGATAATGGGTGGGGATTTTAATTGTTGTTGAAACCCTGTGATGGACAGATCCAAGCCTACCCAAACTCTTGCGAATAAATCGGCTTCTCTTATTAACTCTTTTATGATTGATTCAGCTATTTGTGAAATTTTGCGGTTTCTACACCCTAAAGACAAAGAGCTTTCATACTTTTCCCATGTTTATCATAATTACTCAAGAATTGATTACTTTTTCATTGATCACCATTTACTCACTGACGTTACTGATTGTAAATATGACTATATTACCATATCTGATCATGCACCTCTGTAGTTATCTATTAAAATAACGGATTCACATATCAATGCTAAATTTTGGAGGTTTAATCCTATTTTATTGCAGGATTTAGACTTTGTTAACTTTATTAGTCAAGAAATTGATTTGTTTTTCGCAACAAATTCTACAGTAGAGATCTCTAGTGGAATTTTGTGGGATACTTTTAAAGCATATATTCGTGGACAGAATATTTCATACTCTGCTGCAGTTAGGAAACGAACTAATACGAAAATATTAACATTAGTTGATAAAATCAAAGCAATTGATAAAATTTATTCAATGACCCCTAGTAAAGAACTTTATGAAGAAAGAGTTGTACTTCAAATGGAACATAGTTTATTATTATCCTCTTCGATTGAAAGTCAGTTAATTAAATCCAAAACTCAATTCTATATGCATGGAGATAAGTCTGGTAAATTATTGGCTAACCAATTGAAAATTGTTTCGGATAAACGACAGATTACTAGAAGTCGTAAACAAGATGGTACTTTGACGGTCGACCACAAATAGATAAATAGAGCCTTTCAAGATTTTTATAACTCCTTATATCAATCAGAATTCACGAAGGACTCTTCTATAATAAATGAATTTTTAAGGAAATTGAATATTCCAAAAATAACTTGAGGATAATATAATTTTAGATACACCTATTACGAAGTCTGAAATAGAAAAGCGTATTTTTATGTATTCTGGTAAAGCTTCTGGTCCAGATAGTTTTCCTGTAGAATTTTTAAATCTTTTTCTTCTATACTTTCTCCTTGTCTTTTTAAAATTTTTGAAGATGTATTAAGTGTAGGTAAATTACCACAATCTTTTTTGTGAAGCGTCTATTTCCTTAATTCTTAAAAAAGATAAATACCCTACTGAATGTGCATCCTATCGACCAAAATCCTTATTAAATACGGATTTTAAGATTTTCAGTAAAGTTTTGGCTATTAGATTAGAAATATATTACCTCGAATTATTTCTGAACATCAGACTGGATTTATTAAAAATTGTTTTTCATCTTTTAACATTAGAAAATTAATTAATATTATTTATACTTCTTCATCTAAAGTACCAGAATGTGTTATTTCTTTAGATGCTGAAAAAGCATTTGACAGATTTGAATGGCCATATTTATTTACTACAATGCAACAATTTAATTTTAGTTCAAAATTTATATCATGGATTAAATTAATATTCCATAAACCGTTAGCTTCGGTTTTTACCAATAATCAAAGATCCCCTTTTATCAGCTATTTCGTGGTACAAGGCAAGGTTGCCCTTTTAGTACTTTACTATTTGGCATTGCTTTAGAACCGTTGGCTATAGCTATTCGTGATTCACTAATATTCTGGATACGACCCGTGGGGAGAGAACGTATAAAGTATCATCGTACGCTGATGATTTGTTAATATATATATCTGACCCTGAAAAATCTATTCCTGCTATTTCGTCTTTGCTTGTTCAATTTAGTAATTTTTCTGGTTATGAATTGAATTTTAACAAGAGTGAACTATTTCCATTAAATATGCAAGTTCCAATTTATAAACATTTAACATATAAAATTGCTACAGATTATTTTACTTATCAAGGTATTAAAATTACTAAAAAACATAAAGATTTATTTAAGGTTAACTTTTTACCTTTAAGTGACCATATTAAGCAACTTGCTATTAGGTGGTCTCTACTATCTTTGTTATTGGCTTGTAGAGTTAATGCTATTAAGATGATGACATTTCCTAAATTCTTATATTTATTTCAAGCATTACCAATTTTTTTTCCTGAAGTTTTTTTTTTTGATACTATTGACTCGAAAATATCTTCTTACTTGTGGCAGAATAAAAATCCTAAATTGGGGGAAAAATATTTACAGAAGACTAAGACGGAGGGCGGCTTGGCTTTACCAAACTTAAGAATTTACTATTGGGCAGTCAATATACGGTATTTAATATTCTGGACACAAGAATGGACTATAGCTACTTGCCCACAATGGGTAAATTTGGAATATAAATCTGTGCTAGATTTTTCACTGATTTCAATCTTAGGATCCTCACTGCCTTTTTCTTTATTCAAATTGAATAAACAGTTAACTAATCCTATAGTCAGATATACATTACGAATTTGGTTTCAATTTCGTAAAATTTTGGTTTGTATAAATTTATTTTATCATGTCCTATAATATCTAATTATTTTTTCGGCATTCATGTATGGATCAAGCTTTTCTTTTATGGAATATTAAAGGTATAAAATGTTTTCGTGATCTGTTTCTGGATGATAGCATTATGTCCTTTGAACAACTATTTAATAAATATAAGTTTCCTAAAACCAATTTTTTTAGATATTTGCAAGTTAGAGATTTTTTGTATAGTGAGTTAGTATTTTACGAAAGAATGTCCATTGGACATTACAGGTAGAATTTTAGCCCTTAATCCTTATCAAAAGGGTTTAGTAGCCATCATTTATAAGATGATCACGAATTTACAGTTAGATGTATCAGAAAAAATTAAGAAGGAATGGCAAGAAGAGTTGCATTGTCCTATATCTACTGAGCAATGGGAAAAATATTATTGGCAAATTCGTCCTCTATTTGTGCTAACCATGCCCTAATACAATTTAAGGTTGTACACAGAGCTCATATGTCTAAGGATAAACTGGCTCGATTTTATTTTCATCTTAACTGAACCTGCGATAGATGTCATTCTGATGTTGCTTCATTGACTCATATGTTCTGGTCTTGCCCTTGTTTACAAAATTATTAGAAATTTATTGTTAGTATCATTTCAAAAGACTTAAATATTAATTTTCAACCACATCCTCTTACTGCAATTTTCGTTTTACCAATGACGGATAATAATCGCATATCTGCTTCATCTCAACGAACGATTGCATTGGTCGCATTAATGGCAAGAAGATCTATTTTATTGAATTGGAAAAAATATAATCCTCTGACAGTATTTCAGTGGTTTTCTCAAACTATTTCTTGTTTGAGTTTAGAAAAAAATTAGAAGTGTGTTTTTTGAACCTTCAGTTAAATTTGAAGAAACTTGGAGACCTTTTATTCAACATTTTCACTTGAGCCGAATTGTCTTTTCCTAAACACATACTATCCTTAATCAATTGGATGGAGGTTCGGAGTTATTGGAACTACTGTATATGTTCTTAATATTATTCAATGGCCCATGTTGGTTAGTGTTTTTTTTTTCCTTTTTTTTCTCTTTTTTTGGGGGGTTCTTTTTTTTTTCTTTTTACTTCTTTGTTCATCAATGTTCTGGGCTTGAAAGGTTATATATTTTTATTATTACATATCTATATGTCTATTTAAACTATTAATTATGTACTCTCAAACATTTTGTATTCATGTATCATTTATGTTTTTTTTTAAACTAATAAAAAGATTTAAAAAGAAAGAAATGGAAGATGTAGTGAGTGAATCTCTTCCTTGACATGTCTCCGGAAACAACGCGGCGAGAGGGGAAAATAACCCAGTGAAAAGTGCAATGCCCGTCCTTGTTTGCAAATTATATATCTCATTTCCTAGAATTGCAAATACAAAGACCCTAAACGTCCTTCAAAAAGTTCAACAATTACTCTATCATGCTGTCGCAAATTCATTTGACCACTTATATCTTGATTTACTTACTGTAACGTTTGAATCTTTAAACCCATTCATATCATATATACTCTTTGCTTTATGTATCCTTCTTAACTTGTTCCACAGAACAGAATATGATTTGTAAACCATGCAGTCCTCATTTGCCTGACCTACTCGTTGACGCCGTACGAGTTAATGGTTTCCTTTCCACCGCTCAAGGCATAATATACGAATGTTCATATTGTCAATAATATGTGTTATTTGTTTTACCTAAACATCCGTCTTCGCTCGCCAACAACATTCTACAGTACAGGCAGAAATCATTAGAAAGTGAGATCAAATGTAACACTATAAATCTCAGATCTGCATCTCGGATATCCAATAAATTTATCCCAACATGCTTTGTCCCAGTTCACATCGGATTTATCGGACTGGAATCTATCCGCTATCCGCCTATCATTGACTCACTGATTTAATGATCATCTCTTTCCCAAATCTGCATAAAATAATATTTTTGTACTTGCATTCCACGCGGTTGTAGTATATTAACTTGGTTCTCGTTGAATATCCAGCAGAACTATGATAAATTGAAGACTTTCTACTGCGTCCCTCAAACGTTGGAAACATTTCAAATGCGCCTGTCAGTTTAGATTCGTTCTGTAGGAGTTGAACAGCGATGCACATCTTCCTGAGCTTAACCATGTACCTGAGGAGCAAATTGAGATAGCTTGTTTCCTTCGACTCTGTTTGCAGACCCGTCAACTCGGAAGACAGTCTCAGAGACAACGTCATAGAATCATATGCTGCAGGAGATCGCCATGTTTCATCCATGTTTTGACAGTAAATGTCGCACATAAGTAATTTTGCTCACAGAGTATTAAGCCCTGCTCTACCTACGTCGCTGGACTTCACGTTAAAATATGTGATATTATTCAAGCCCTGCCGCAACAATCAACCATATCTCATTGCTTGATCATTACTGCGGGACTGCATTTGACCCTTATGCTGACTTCCTGGAAAGCTTAATTTGTCCTCTTTGAACCATCTTCGTTGCTATGTTTGAATGCATATGACATGGTATCAGCAAATTAAAGATGCCATGGCACTCCTGAGCGTCTGATTGGCAAGAATAAAAAGCCCCAAATTACATTCAGGGATTAAACTTTTCCACATCAGTTTTGATAATTCTGTCGAAAGCAAAATGTATTCATTGAGATTCACAGAGACGTCCATGAACACATCCCATTTCACCAAGTGATATTAGACCGTTAGCTGTTCGTCTGCCATCCGGGACCAACACTTTGCCGTACAAATAGCCAAAAATTTGCTCTATTCCGTCTACCTCTATGATGGCGTCAGAACGAAAGACAAATCTTTCTATCGACAGAAATGATGAAATATAATTTTGGGTATCGACCGGCCGGCTTCCCTTATCATAGTAAAATTGTGCTCTGGAATTGGATGCAGACGCGTGCTGTGCTCAATTCTGTTTCTGTTTAAAAATATATACAAATATGTTTTATGCGAATGCAGTATACAATTTTACATCCGTTATTTCACTTTCTTCTGTTCTAAGTCGTGATAATCTTAGCGAGCTGGACCACCATGTTTTCTGAAATATGAAATTTCATTTTTTTTTTCTTTTGTTAGTTTTCCAATTTGCTTTTTGATCAGGATATTATGCCACAAGAATATGTCAGTATAGGTATAGCGGAACAGTTTACATCCTTAGAAATAACGTCGCAATCTGTTTGGTCGTTTTCTTAAGCCTTCAAATAAACTCTGCCAAAAGCTTTTCCTCTGTCGGACTATATGCTATGATCCATACCTGCTGATATCTCAGATACATTTATGCATCATATTCATCCATCGTTGTTATGCATTGAGCTGCTCTTTTTCATATCAAAATAGCTTTTTATTCTGTTCTCCTGAATTCTCTGGAAATTATCCCATCTCCAACGGGATCCTACTATCAGGCACATCTCTCACCCCTTCCATATTACAGCTTTCCGTAGGAGCTACTCTCTACGAAATTCACGCCTAACCGTTATTCCCCATTTTCCTAGCTGTTGGCATATATTGGCGCAGGTGGAAAAAGTGCTAGACGTGCTCTTACACTTCCTAACTTACGATTCCTCACTGCCCCAAACAGTCCGTCCAGTTGAGGCGACACTACACCAGTGAGTATATTGGGGTTGCTATGTTCGATGCTCCCAGTGTGTCCTCATGTATGTTGGTGAAAAGAGAAATAGATTGAAAACCTCGGAATGCTGCTGCAATATATGTCAAACTGACTGTTTGGATCCACACAATTAAATGCCAAGTATTATGTAGCACTGTCTTGATTTAACATACAAAATCTTAAAATAAATTATTGCTCACTATAAATTCAAGCCTGATCCAGTTTTAGAGTCAGAATGCCATAAATTATAATTTAGCCCAATCCGGTATGTTGAATGAACTTATCAAGGTGGATGCGGAGAAGATACTCCATTGCTTCAGAATTATCTTTGCTGTCACGTAGTCACCCACGCCTTAACAAGCTAAGTTATAAAAATAAATACAGCTCTCAGCTCTTCGGGAAATGAAGCATTAGCACACATTCGGAGCTTTCCTCTCCATTTTACTTACGGCAAACATACCCCTGAAAGTCAGAAGTGTCAGAATGTTTAGAGTAGAAAATGCGACACCATTCAATAGTTGCGTTGTCCGTTTCCTTACTTTTTGTTAAGAAGTGTAGCCGTTTTTAATGGTAAGTAATGCATAGGATACAGGGAAAGGAGCGGTTTCAAACTTTTAGATACATACATGAGATTAAGATTAAGCATGTATAAACTGAAAAAATGAGATTTTAACCCTGAGCATGGGGAGTTCCGGTTGTGTACATATTCATGAGAAAGAAGAATGTAGAGTATATTTCATTTCATATTCAAAAACAATAGACTTCGTAAGACTGCAACCATCTCAGTATCGTTCACCTCAGATGCACAAAGGCATCAGATTAATGTTAGTTGCTGATTGACAGCTGACAGTTAACATTTAGTCATCTAATTATCACACAGGTGCATATGCTACATCATGTGAAGTACTAATCCAGAAAAACAGACGTTTATTGTAAAAAGGACATAAGGGAGATTAGTTTGAAGTAAGAAAATGTCGTGAATGTTTCAGTAGGGACACACCTTACTATACAATTCTCTAGTGTTTTATATTATATTATGTAAACAGCCGGCGGCGTGAAGCCAATAGGTTTTGAATAAGAAATATTAATTCTTCCTATATTCTAGATCTGAGTGATGGCGTTTGAATGACACAGCGGGACTCCTCACTCATTGGTAGTGAGGGCGAACGCATTACCTTCAGTTGCAGCTACACCAGTTATGCTAATTACTTGTTTTCGTTTCGCCAAAACCCTTGTGGATAGGTCGAGTCTGTTGCTCGGCGAAACGCACGTGGTGGTAACGACACTCAGGCACATTTTGCCAAAGGCCTGTTTCCTGATGTAGTCCAGGAGGGACAAATAGAGTATCGTTCGACCATCCCGTCGACGCTGCTACATGATATGGCAACGTATTATTGTGCCGCTCATCACAGTGTTGGGAACAGTTTCTGTCCTCTTACAATAACTGCCGAAGGTGCCTGATGCACATTTGCTCTTTGTTTCGGTCTCTATGCCACAGGTTTCCAGCCATTGATGAGGAATTGCAGAGTCTAATTCCTATTTTACTCTGTTTCCTGTGTATACATACCTTTCAGATGTTAGGCATATTAGTCTGCTGAGAAACTCTCCAAAGGAGTCTGAAGCAAATTTAGGTCCACTATCTTAGCAACTTGCTTCAAACGACCTGATAGCTAATTTAAGTCTGGTGTGTAGTAATAGCAGAATGAACCTGCATTAAGATGATTTGATACAATTTTAGATAGAGAGATGCTAGAGAGTTTGTGAATCCCGCAGCATTTCACCATTCCTGCTTCATTAGACACAAATGTGATTAGATCATTATCTGTCCTAAACACAAAACACATCATTCTTGTTCATTTATTTACTGAGAAAATGATCGACTGTTACATTCATTTATTTTGAAAAGTTTTTGAACATCTAAGTTAAAGACTCTACACAAACTATTCGCAGTCATGTGTTGTAATCAATAAGATGAGACAGGAGCTGTGGGGTTTGGAGGTGCACAGCCTTCTGAGTACACAGTACGTTATGTTTCTAACATAGCCTGTAAATCTCACGAAAACAAGTGATGTCCACTAGTTCAAATGCTAGCGGTTCCTATCGTAAACGACATTACTTCTCCTGAAACGATCACAATGCACAAAAATCACAAAATTCAGCCTCTCCGACGAACTTTCAGCCATCATTCAATTGCCAAATTACACCTCTTCACTGGTGCATGACACAGGCAGAGTGGCCAAGCTATAACAAAATATAATTCCATGCATTGCAGCTTTCTAACCAAATCGGTATATTTCTTTCTGACGGAGCTCATCATACGTCAGGGAGAATATTATATTTCACTGGCACATATGGTGACTTTTTGTTTGTTTTGTGTTAAATGTACTTCAAAATAGTTAATAATAAAAATATGAAAATTACTATTTGCAAGAATATTAAAAATGTGTCTTAAATATTCTAATGCAAAATATAAATCATGTTGTGAGATAGAATTTACGGTTTCATTGTCCATTTGCAAATTAAATTACTGAGGGAAAGCAGTTCTCCTTGAAACGTTGCGTGCGTGGATTTAACCTTCTTTCCCTTTAATAAAGTTAAGCATTCAGAAGAGAGCATGTCCTGTCTGACGAGTGGCGTTTATGATCCATGCCTTCATATTGAAGTATCACCGTTGGAAAATTAACTTTCCTCGATGCCATGGATGATAAAACACATGATAGAACTGGCTGTGTTCCAGTACTTTTGCAGCTTTCCACAACCAGTGCAATGGGCTCTGGTGTCCAGACGCCCATGCATCATGTCAGAATGCTCTTTACATTCCCCTGTTAAAATTGACGAGTGTGCTTGGAAGCGCATCAATTCCTCTCCAAAATTTTAATTACTTGTAGTCGCTGTCGCAACTTCCTTGCGAATATCTTGGTCTGTGTATAGATTTTCGGAGGTTTTGACACCCAGAGATTTGGAACTGTTCACCATTTAAAAAGTGATCTGTTGAAGAGCACAGTTGTGTTACGTGTACTTCTTGCTTGAAGCACACAACCAATTCATGTATGTTAATTATGCTGAATGCAAGGTTGTCGTTGCGACCCTACTCAAAAAGAAGTTGGGGATTCGTCAACTCAAAAAGAACTCGGGATTCCCCGAGTTGCAAGGGGAGGGGATCCATGTGACAGAACCATTAGGGGAGATATTGTGGAAGCAGATGTGGATAACATCCCAGGCAAATTTGTGAAGAGAAAGGTTGAACGAAACGATAGAATAGGGTTAAGATTGTTGTGTCATTGTGAATAGAGCTAAGTATCTGCAAAAACAGACCCCCAAACAGACGTAAGGAGGATCCTTACAAACTGCAACAAACAGCATTTTTTTTTTTTTACGGAAGGCAATGTCACGATAAATTAGTTTGGTGTTGGATTAGAGAAGGGGGGTATTCCAAAATGTCTCGAAGATGAATTTTATCAAACAGCTCGTAGTTTGGAAAGCAAGAGGATCAGTTACTTTCGGTCGTTTGTTTTGCAGAAAACCAGATTACTTTAGAAGCGTGAGATTAAAAAAAAATCCCAAAATCCCTTCGGTGGCAGGTTACAGGTTTGTGGAATAAAAGAAAAAACAAAAAAAAAACAAACAAACAATCAAGAACAACAGTACGCAGCCAAAAAACTATTAAGATTGTAAAGCTGGTACACGATTGACATTGATGTTAATGAGGATACCAAAAAGATTCTTCTGAATCATAACTTCTAACGGAGAGTCAAGAGTAGAGATTGGGCAGACGGAAAATGATCGTGCAGTGGTATTGAAGGGGGAAAAGAAATAGAGGACGAACTGAAGAAGTATTTTGCACCTGTCTTCACTGACAAAGCGGACAGCTGTGCGTTGGAAGTTGTACGTTTCACTGGGGTGTAGTCTTTGTAGTTATGATAGCCAGATTAAAACGTTATTGGGAATTTGAAAAGTCTGAAGGTAGATAGGTCACATTGGACAGATGGTGTACCAGGTAGTTTACAGACAGAGTTTTCTGAAGAGATACTGGATGCATTTGGAATTATGTCTGCGAGTAATAGATTGTTTTATAGCTCCAGAAGCCAGGGAATGTTTAAATGTCACTCCAAGAAGGGAGAGACATGAAGATATGGACAATTGTGTCTTACCTCAGAAACTGGGAAGATATTGGATTCGATTACAAAGGATCAGGTCTCAGGAACATTGGAGAGACTTTGTTCCTTTAAGGGAAAATCTTGTTGACAATTTGTTGAAAATATTTGAAACAGTTAAAATCAGGAGATAAGAGTGAGAATCAGTTGATGTTGTCAAGTTCATTGACAAGGTGTCCCACATGAGGCTCATGACCAAAGTACTAGTCCTCAGCATAACAGGAAAGACATTAGGCATGTATAAGGTAGAGGCTGATTGGCAGGAGGGAAAAAGAGGCAATAACGGGACTTTTTCCGAATAGCCTTTGGTGACTTGTGTAGTCCACAAGATCTTAGCTAGGAGCGATTACGTTTACTTTATTTGTCAATGATTTGGATGTTACAGTTGATGATTATTTTTTTTCCAAGCTGTGCACACGGTATGAAGGTAACTTGAGGTGTAGGTAGCCGAGTGGGTTCAGACAGGCTAAAGAAGAACTTAGACAGTTTCCTAGAAAGGGGAAGTAATCGGGAAGTGGATTGTCACACAGTTAGTATCAGAAATGAACAGTTCGATCATGTTCCAAGTGGAGAGAATTTAAGAAAACTGCTGGTACACAAAGGATCTTAGGAGTCCTTGTGCAGGATACCAGAAAGGTTAGTTTGCAAAGTGATCCTGTGGTTTGTCAGGCAAGGAAATCGTTAGAGTTAATTTCAAGAAGACGAGCGTGTAAAAATCAATAAAGTACCGTTGAACGTTAAAAGAACTGGGATCGGCGATAACTAAAGTATTCTGAGAATTTCTCTTACAAAGGCTGTGCTGAAAGTGGCCAGGGTTCAAATGAGGTCTCCGAAAAAGATTCCGGAAGTGAGTGACTTGTCAAGTGACGACCGCACTATGGCTGAAAGTCTGCATTCGCTAGAATTCATAAGATTGTGGTTTAACCTCATTCAAAACTACCAAATGATGTAAAGAGGACGTAGCCTTTGCTGGGAAGCTCCAGACGACATGCTCTGAGTATAATCCTCTTTGAACAGAAGGGCAGATGAAATATTTTAGCCAGAAGGTAGTGGATCTGTGGAAGTCATTGCCACAGGCAGCAGTAGGGGCAACGAAAATATGAATATTTAAGAATCAGTTTGAGACACTGTTGAATGATCACGTTATGAAAATAGGAGAATGCACGAGTTTGGAGCTGAACTGAAACTTCCATTTAACATGATAAAGTGGCAGACAGACCGGAAAAGATAGCCCATTTTTAGCTTATATATTCTGGTCTTCTAGTTTTCTATCACTTCCGAACTGGTCATTGAATACTCAGGGGGAAAAATCATAGAAACAAACAGAACAATACAGGCCCTTCAGACCTCAATGTTATGCATAAAATGTATTACTTACCAAAATTTTCCACTGTCACCCATAGCCCTATATTTTCAATAGCTCCATGTACCTCTCTAGGAGTTTTTTTAGCACACCATACTGTACCCACCGACAACTCCTTCGCGGGCAGCTCATACCACGCATTCAAAATTCCTCGTGTGGATAACAGAACAGTGACATATTTGTTGCACTTATTTCCAAACAACGTAAAAGTGTGTTCTTTTATTGTTAACAAATTGAGCACTGAGTAAAAGAAAAAAGTCTCTGACTATCCATACGATCAATGCTTCTCATTATTTTATACAAGTCTATCAGGGCACCTCTCATTTTCCATCGTTCCAGCAGCAAAGGCCAAGTTCACTCAATCTACTCTCATAGGAATTGCTTCCTAATCCAGGCAACGTCCTTGTAAATCTCCTTTATACCTTTTCTACTGTGACAAAAACCTTCATATAGTGAGTCGACCAGAAATAAGTAAGGTACTCCAAATAGGTTCTAATCTGCTCTAAATGGCTCCAACACTACCTATCAGCTCCTGAACTCAATCCCATGGTTGAAGAAACAAATACACAGTATGCCTTCTTAAACACAGGCAGTTGTGTAACAGCTTTGTGTTCCCAATGGTTTCGGATCCCAAGATCCTTTTGATTCTCCACGCTGCCACTAATGCTACCATGAATACGACAGTTTGCATTATTTTTGACTTACCAAAATAAACCATCTCATACATATATAGGTTGAACCCCACCTGGCCCTTCTCAGTCCAGTTTTGCTTCCTCTGAATGTCGCACTGTAACCTCTGAAAGCCTGCTGCAATATATACAACACCCGCATCCTTGTTGCAACAGCAAATTTATTATCCTTTCTGTACACTTCATCCACGTCATTTATAAAAAAAAAAATACAAAGAAATGGGTTCCAAAAACAGATCCCCGAGTCACACCACTAGTTTCCGATCTCCATGTAATATATGATCCATCTCCAACTACACTTTGCCCTATGTGGGCAGGCCATTTCCAGATCCACAAAGCAATGTCAATATCGATCCATGCCTGCTTGCACTATCAATACGTCTTGCATGGTTTACCTTATCAAAAGCCTTGTTTAATTCCACATGACCTACATCTGCCGCTCCATGTTTAATCACAACCTCAAAAAAATCAATCAGGCTCGTAAACCACGACCCGCCTTTTACAAAACCATCCCGACGATTCCTTGTCTTATTATCACTCCCCAAATATGTCTAAATCTTACCTCTCAGGATCATTTCCATCAATTTAACTAGCACTAATGTAATACTCACTGGTTCATACTTTCCGTGCCTATCTCTGCTCCATTCCTCGAAAAGGAGCGCAAATACTGCAACCCTCTAATCGTCTGAAACCTCTCCCGTTCCCAGTGATGTTGCAAAGATCATTGCCAGAGGCTTGGTAATCTCCACTCTTGCATCCAACAGTAGTGTTGGGGACATTTCGTCCGCTCCGGGTGACCTATTTAACGTGCTGCTACCCGAATGCTCAGGACATCTGTATATTTTGGAGACTTCCGGTGGCTGTAATGGAGTAGGTTGCAGTAGCTACGTGCTCCGAAATTATTCCCTTACTTTGCTGTTTAAATCTGACTCGGTGAAAGCACCATGAGTAAAGAAACACTCTGAAAGAAGTTACTTTAGAGTTTTTGACTGAAATGTTTCAACAAATGTCAGAGAGACTGGAAAAATTGAATAAACTGAATGACTTGGATTTCAAGTTTGACTTGATACAGAATTCCTTCGACCTGGTTAAATCTGATCTGAAAAAGCTTAATCGGAAACTTGGAAGTATGCAGCAGACTCTGAATGAACATGAAATTCGTATTAAGCTACAGGAAGAATCTCTGCCGCTGTTGCAGAAGGATATTGAAGGTTTCAAGTACATTTCTAAGGAACAACTTAAAAAAAAACGACGCGTTACTGAAGAAACTTACAAATTTGGAGACCAGGAACCGAAGGTACAATATCAGAATTCTTGTGCTTCTTGAAAAACTGGAGGGTAATTGACCTGTCGATTTTTATGTTCAAATACTGAAAGAGTTATTCCCTGATATATTATCGGAACTACCAAAATTTGAGCGCGTTCTCCGAGTTACCCTGCCTAATTGGGATCCTGCCAAACCTCGGTCAATTATCATTCGCTTTTATTACTATCAGATTAAGGAACAGAACCTTCGTGAATCAAGGAAGAAAAGCATATTACAATTTAATCGGAAACAGTTTCGTATCATTCCTGATTATGCACCGGAAGTTCTAAGCAGTAGACTAGCTTTTTAAGGAGTTCATGTCTGATCTTTTTAAGCTTGGCTGTCGTCTTTTACTCAGAGATCCGAGTAAACTCAAGGTTACTACTTCTGATAATAAGGTTTCTTGATTTACGAAACCTGAAGAAACAACGAAATTTTTAGAACGTCTGCATGCTTATAATCAACCTTGAGTATTTCTCTTTATGTGAACTGTTTTAATTTCAGGTGCTCAATCAGGTAATTGGCGCTTTGTTGATAATGAGGTTTCTTGGTTTTACGAAGTCATAATAATTTGTTTGATTAGGCAATTGGCGCCTTGTTATCTTTCAAGCTATGCAAAATATGCAGGCAGACTGCATCCATTTTCTCTTTTGCTGTTTTCCACCTTTATAGGGGTCCTCCAAAGTTACTTTTTCACAGCTCTTTTTAAACAATACGTTATATTCTCTCAGTGTTATGTTGATTTTTACCTTCCTTTTAGTAACTTGACTGAAAGTAATTATGCAGGGTGTACATGTAGTAATTACTGAGGAATGAAACTATAGGGTGTTTTGCTTTACCTGAGAATCACTCAGAGTATTCCTATCTATTCACATTTCGGTCTTTCACTGTTTTTCAATACTTTAAGTAACCATTCCTACCGCTGAGGTATCCAAGAATGCCGACAGCTCTCATCCTGATCTGATCGAATCATCTCCAATCCTCATCCACGTTCTAAGCTCATCCGCTTTGTTCTTTATATTTATTTCACTAAAATAGACACATTCCAACCTTCGGTCCGAGCGCAACCCTACTCTATCACCTGCCTATCCTAGCTCTCGCAATGACTACAATCTTTATTTATGTGTACGCCTACTGCCCCTTCCTCCGTCTCTTGAGATATTTTCCCAACCCCAGCAGGTCGAGTTTAAATTGTTCCCAGTAGCCGTAGCAAACATACTTGCCAGGATATTAGTCTGGGAGTCTGGGAATCTGCGGGACCTCCCACTTATGACGACCGGTACCGAACAGAGGCCTCACATACATAAATCCTTTTCCTCTAATGCACAAGAAACTGATCTCGTCTCCACCCTCTATCGTCTAACACCCCTCTGTCTAAATCTACTCTGTCGCACCTCCTCAGACGCCCGCTCCGTAAAGCAATATTCTTTCAAACTCTTATCGCTGTTTTAATTCGCTGACTTCCACGGGATTGCGCAGTTTTACCTCGATCAACATCATCTTGAAAGCATCTTGGAGATATAGGTCTGTGATTGCAAACATATAAATATCTTTGAACTGTTGCTGGCCACCGATTCTTGCATGTTATGAGAGCAGAGCAGTGGTTTAAACACACAGATTAGCTCTGCCAAATTTGCTCATGAACGAGAAGGAAATATTGTTTCCAAAGAGCACATGGTGTGATCACACTTGAGAATTTAATGGCCTATTTACAGAGGGAGGTACAGAGAGCCAGTTAGTTACGTTTGTTGATTGGGACTGAGGGAATAATGGTATTGCTCGTGCAGCTACATCAATGAACAGTATCTTATATTATGGTCCACATGACCAAAACTTAAATGCAGAACCGGTGCTACAACATCGGCTGTGAACCTATCGTGTCGAAAGGGAAAGGGCTGCTAGTCTACGCCTATCCTTAGGTATGAGATTATCTAGTAATGAACAAGGTCTCAACACACTTCCCACGTTAGCTGTTAAAGCGACTGGGCAATAGGCGTTCAGTCACAATACTGTACTAAAGTTTAAGACATCCATATGCACTGGGTGCTAAAGTCAAACGGTATTAAAATACTTTCCTATGTTGAATCTGGACTTCTATATTTCTGGAACAGTATTTTTGGATGCAATAGATCTGGCCTTCAACAGTCTCCGAAGTCGTCTGCTACTGAACACAAAACGTGGTAATACTTCTATAAAGCTATACCATAACAATTTCGAAAAGGCCAGATTTCTAATAAGTCGTTTAATATGACAGGCAGACCATTGTTCTCCATCATTTAATAAGAGCTATCTATCGGATTGGCATATGAAACCATGTGTGGTGCACTGATCAAAAGGAATACAGGCACAGGGAAACCCCGGGAAAGGAAAGAAAAAAAATACCAACATTCAACGCTGACCACTAACTCTTCTGACTGCGACTGATGCAGCTGCTCATCAGGAGAGCAGGCCACTTACCGCAGGGATCACAAAAACACTTAAAAAATAAATTGACACAACAAATGTGTTCAGCAGAAGACGCAAACTTCATGACAGTACATACGCAACACATAGTGACAATTAAGATGATGATGATGCTAACATTAGTAGTTATGATGATGATAGTAAAAATAATGCATTTA
>NW_026780870.1:0-22716 GCF_030144855.1 Hypanus sabinus
ACCGTTCCCTCTCGGAGGCCGGCAGCTAAAAGAAGATAGCAGATCGCACAAGTGAGGATGCACAGTTCAACCATTTGGGTTCTTGGCATTTGTATTGAATTCTCTTCCTTTATTTTCAGTTTTTTAAAGTCTTGACCGAAGTATAGCGAGGTAGTGTTCACTGGTTCCCTCTGCCCACCTTCCGAGTTACAGGATTAAAATTTAGATTGACACTACAAAGGAGAAGTATTGATTTAGTGTTACGTTAATGCTTCTCAACCGCACAGACCGCGTTAGGTTTCAGTTTAAATGTTTTAATTGGCAGCCCTGTTGGAGTAGCGTTTAGCATTTTCCCTTGCTCTACACAGTTGTTATTAAAACATAGTGAACTGTTCACTCCCTTTATGTGTCTGCCGCTGCACTTGTCCCATCACCGAACTCATATGAGGAACAAGTCGAATACCACACGAATATATAACATCATAATAAGAACCAGTAACAGAATTTCACCATTCGACCATCGGGTGCAGTCTGCCATTTCATGATGGCTGATTTATTATATCTCTCTGTCCCATTTCCTTTCCTGTTAACAATGACGCCCTGATTAACCAAGAACGTATCAACTTCCGCTTTATATGCACCCAATGGTTTGGTCTGCGCAGCCGTCTGCAGCAAAGAATTCCACAGCTGCGCCATTATTTGGATAATTTTTTATTGAGAACGTAATGACTCATTACGAATGAAGACTCATTATTATTGACGACGTAGTAAGTGCAGTGGATAGAAGGGAACATGTGGATGTCGTATACTTGGAATTCCAGAAGGCATTCTATAAGGTGCCGCAGAAGAGACTTATAAATAAGCTACGGATGCATGGAGTCAGAGGAAGTGTACTGGTTTGGACTATAGATTCATTAACCATTAGAAGGCAGAGAGTTGGTATAAACAGGTGTTTCTCAGGCTGGCAGTCTGTGGTGAGCGGGGTGCTGTAGGGTTCGGTGCTGGGCCCGCCGCTGTTTACCATTTACTTTGATGACTTGGAAGAGGGGACTGAGTGTAGTGCAGCAAAATTTGCTAAACTAAACTAAGTGGAAGAGCAAATTGTACAGAGGATGTGGTTAGTCTGCAGAGGAATATCGATAGATTCAGCGGGTGCGCCAAGGTCTGGCAGATGGAATAGAATGTTGGTAAATGCGACATCATCCACTTTGAAAGGAATAATAGAAGAACAGATTATTATTTAAATACTGAAAGCTTGCAGCATGCTGTTGTGCAGAGGGACTTGGGAGTGCTTGTGCATGAATCGCAAAAAGCTGACTTACATGTACAACTAGTTATTAGAAGGCAAAAGGAACCTTGATCTTCATTCCCAAAGGGATTGAATTCAAGAGCATGGAGATCATGCTGCAACTATACAGGGTACTGGTGCGCTGCACCTGGAGTACTGTGTGCAGTTTTGGTCTCCGTACCTGAGGAAGGATATACTTGGAGGCAGTGCAGAGGACATTCACCATGTTGATTCCAGGGATGAAGGGGTTAAGCTATGTGGAGAGATTGAGTCGCTGGGAATATACTCTCTGGAGTTCAGAAGAATGAGAGGGGATCTTATAGAAGCATACAAAACTTTGAATGAGGTAGGTAAGATAGAAGTTGGAAAGTTGTATCTACTGGCACGTGAGACTAGAACGAGGGAATATTGACTCAAGATTCAGGGGAGATGAATTAGGACGGAGATGAGGATAAACTATTTTTCCCAGAGAGTGGCGAATCTGTGGAATTCTCTGCCCAGGGAAGCAGTTGAGGCTACTTCACTAAATATATTTAAGAAACAGACAGGTTTCAGCAAGGGAATTAAAGATTATGGAGAAAAGGCCGGTACATGGAGCTGAGTTTACGGACAGATCAGACATGATTTTATTGAATGGCGGGGCCGGCTCGATGGACCGGATGGCCTACTCCTCCTCCTATTTCTTATGTTCTCAAAAAACTAATTTCTGTTCCTATCCCAAATTCTGAAGCAGTATTCTCTGGTACCAGGGTCACGCAATATAGGAAATATCCTCTGCACATCCACTCTGCCAGGACCTTCTAATATTTGATGTGTTACAAAGATATCCAATGTTCCCGATTAACTTTCCCGAGCTCCCACCTAATATGCATAAAATTTGCCCTTTTCCAAGTTAATAATCTCACGCAAGGTCAAAGCCTAATCTTGTCCATAGCCATATTAAATCCCATACAGTTGTAATCACTGTTTTCTTATATTTCTCCCACTGAATGTTCAATCACATGGCCAGATCCATCGCCCTTTAACAAGTAAAATGCTACCCCAGCACTTCGTGATGATCTACGGACATACTGTTTTAAGAAACCCCTCCCGATACGCAACACAATTTATGTTCAAATCCTCCTTCAGAAGGTTCGAATCTTCGAAATACTGTGCCAGAGACTGTGCTGGAGGCTGAGTCCGTGGGTATATTTAAAGCCAAATTTGATAGATTGCTGATAGATTCAGGGTATGGAAGGATATGGCAAGAAGGCAGGTGTGTGGGGTTGTGTGGAATCCGGTATCGGCTATGACTGAATAGCAGAGTAGACTTGATGTACTCCTATTTCGTATGCTCTTATGGATGCAAAACAATATTGAAAATTATTTATCACGCAATTACATGCATTCCTTACTTAGGTAACCCACGTTCATCACACCAACAGGACTACAGGACGCCGACAGCAGATTGTTAAAACTCCCTGTCCTAAGCCAGTCGTTTGAATTGGTACTGTGTCCCATTCAGCTCATTCCGCCTTCTTTGTTAAATAGTTGAACTGGAAAGTAACAACGCCCCTTTCGACCCTGCTGGAAGTTTTATACTTTTGATTGCATTCTCTCCATTCTGCTTGGTTGCCTGCCCTTCGTGCACTCAACTCTTTGTACAGCAAAGGTTTCAAATCGTCCGATCTTCTGAGAGAAGAAAAGGATTTTCCGAAATTTCTGAAGAATCAAATTACTCTTTCTTCCAAAAAAAAAAATGCGTTAGCAGAGACTTCTAGTCTTGTCATTTGAGACACCTTTAAGGCATATATCAGAGGACAAATGATCTCTTCTAATGCATATATTAAGACAAAAAACTAATAAAGAGAGAACTGATTTAGTTAATCAATTAAAACAATTCGTTCATAAATATGCTTTGGCACCAGATGTCATGAGGGAGGCGACAGGAGCGAACCCAAATGCACGACACAGACACTGAAGTACTGGGAACAGGAATAAGATTATATAGAAAGCAAGGGTAGTCGGGAGGAGACGACACTAGACATGGACACAGGTGCTGGACGAGACAAGGACACTGGGCTTGGGCAAGGACTGTGACTAGGAAAGCGGGAAGAACGTGGAACTAGCAGCCTGGACGAGGACGCTAAACCAGAGACTGGACAGGGATACAGAACATGGGTCTTCACTCAGGCATTGAACCCGGATCCAGGCGAGGACTCGGGAATAGGAACAGATTAAACACGAGATAGTACTGGAATACGAAGCCTTGACTTAGACTGGCCGAGGTACAGGGACGTTGTTTGGAACTGGACGAGGTTTTCGGACATGGCTTGGAACTGGACGAAGTTCTTGGACGTGGCTTGGAACTGGACGAGGTATTCCAGCACAGTACGAGGAATCTCCAGCACAGGGCTCGGCGAGGTACTACTCGGCTGGGCGAGGCACCAGAACTGGATGAAGACACCATGCAAAGATTTGGATAAGGCTGTAACACAGCGCCGGATCTAGGTCTTGGAACACAGGAACACAGAGCCTTGGTCGTGGAACACAGGAACACAGAGCCGGGACCCCTCCTTGGAACAGGACTAAGGGCCAGGGCTCTACACAGAACCAGGACCCTTCCTTGGGGACAGGACAAGGCCGGGGCTTTACACAGAGTCAGAACCCCTCCTTGGAAAACAGGACCCAGGGCTGGGACTCTTCTTTGACACGGACAAACACAGGGGCACAAAGAGACAGTTCCAAACTCAACGATAGATAGCTCCTTATCTTGGCGTGGCGAGGCTCTGGCCTAACTCCGGCGGGTCAACTTGATGGCGATACAGGCAAGGACGCAGGTGAGGTTGCAGGCAAGGTAGCAGGTGAAGGCAAATTACAGATGAACTTTAGTGCAGAAGTAACTGCTAGGGATTCAGAAGGGAGGGGACAGGAAAAAGGGAGAGAGAGTAAGCAGTCCAGCAGGGAATCCCTGGTTTGCTGAGGTATTTATGTGCCAGTCTAAAATAAGAATCAAGTGCTTCAATTAAGGCACGCAACGGAACAAGGGAATAAAACACATTACCCAGAATGCGGAGTTCACACACCGGACCATGACATCAGACCCTGAACTATAACAAAAGACATATTGAAATTAAAACTAAATATGATCTACTTATAACATATCCAATTGAAAGTCAACTTCTAAAAGATAGAAGCCAATTCTATATACATGGAGAAAAAACCGGTAAATTATTGAGTAATCAACTGAAGACCTTTACAGCTAAACAGCAAGTTAAAGACATTTGTAAAACCAATGGTGATATGACAACTGATCATTTTGAAATAAATGATACTTTAAGAGAATTTGATTCTAAATTGTATAGTTCTGATTCTGTTAAAGATAATAATGCAATGAACATTTTAGACCAATTAAATATTCCTGGACTTTCGGTGGATAATGGAAAGCAGTTGGATCAACCTATTTATCAGGAGGAAATTACTGAGATTATACGTTCAGCGCATCCTGGGAAATCTCCAAAACACGACGGATTCTCTGGAGAATTTTATAAGGCTTTTTCTTCATTGTTTATATCTTATTTATGTTCTACCCTTACTGAATCATTCAAGGTCGGTAGGTTGCCACAGTCTTTTTATGACGCTTCTATTTCTCTTACTCTTAAACAGAATAAAATTCCCACTGAATGGTCTTCATATAGGCCAATCTCTTTATTCAATGCTGATGCTAAGATCCTATAAAGTTTTTGCCGGTAGACTCGAAAATTTTATACCTTCTATAATATCTGATGATCAGGCAGGATTTATTAAAAATCGATATTCCCATTTTAATATACGGCGACTGTTAAATGTTATCCATTCTCCATCCAAGGAAATGTGAGATTTCTCTAGATGTAGAGAAGGCTTTTGATCGTGTTAAATTGAATTTCCTATTAAAATCTTAGAAAAAAATAATGTTGTGCACAATTTTATCCATTGGATTAATTACTTTATTTATCTCCTTGTTCGCTGGAGAAATTGTGGAAAGCAAAATGCAAATCATTATCATATTTTTTGGGACTTCCCTGTTATCAAAAACAATTGGAGGGTGATATACAATGCCCTATAAGACATCTTAAAATGTAAAATACCCTTGGAGAGTAAGACCATATATTTTGGATATATACCTCAAGAATGGTTGAAAAGAGATAAATATTTAATGAGTGTACTGTTAGTGGATGGTAAAAAGACTCTTACTAGAAATGGTTATCACGGGTGAGCCCAACTTTAAACGCATGGATGGAAATTACAATGGACATTTACAAAATGGTAAGATAACAGCATCTGTTAATCATAAGCTGGAACAATTTGATACATACTTGGAAAAATGGATTAACTACATAATGCCTCACATGCCTGATTTTATTCACACAAATCAATGAATAGGTTGTAAAAAAAATCACTCCCTACTTGTACATACTGTTTTCCTTTTGCTTGCTTTTTTCTTTCCGCTCTTTTCTATAAGTGTATACCTCAGGTAAATACTTTGTGGAGATTTGTGATATATATGTTAATATGATATATTTGTACAATGTCTGAAATAAATCTTACGGAAATGTTTGTTTGATGATGAACTTGAATAAAAAATAAGTTACAAAAAAAGGAATCAAAAATTGACTGCATGAGTTGGAATATTATGTTGCACTGTGTAAAGCATTGGTGAGACGAAACTCGGAGCAATACGCACATCCCTAGTTATCTGCCGACAGGAAATGTATCAATAAGGTTTAACTCGTACAGAGAAAATGTACAAGTTAATTGTACTTACAGTATTTGACAACCGGTTAAGTGGAAAGTATGACTAGTTTGGGATATTATTTGATGAATGAAAGAGAAGAAAAACGAGATTTAGGAGAAGTACATAAATCTATTAGGGTTACAAATAGTTTGAAATCACGCCGGCTCTTTCTCTATTGAGGTTGGCTGAGAATAGAACTAGGAGGTATAGGTTAATGTGAAAGCTGAAATATTTAAGGAGAACCTGAGTTGGAACAACGTTACACTGAGTTTGGCGCCAGTGTGGATTGAGCAACCCGAGGAAGCAACAGAATCCAGGTTGTTTGCATAATTAAGAACGGTTTCCATAAGTACATGAAATGTGTTGTGTAGATGGCAACACAAAGACGGCTATGGTCGAGGTGCAGGCCAATCACATCCCGACCATAGAGAAAGCAGCCATAGAGTGACTCTGCGGCAGGGTGTCTAAGAGAAATAAGAATGAATGATGAGAAAATGGAGTGTTGAAGGGAACTGCATGTATATTATCCTGTTAGGGATGCACATTAGTGCTGTGTACTTTGTACCGAGCAAGTGCATGTATCCACTGCAACTGTGCAGATCTCCTAAGGTTCCTTTTCTATTTTACACTCCCGTGAACTTCCAAAGTAATAGGAAATCTTCCTTTCTCCCTCCCTGGGAATATGCAGACAGTCGTGAAATCCCTCTCCCTCGGATTCCAGGAGCTGGAAGTAAATCTCCGCCTCCATGTGACCCAGAGACTCAGAGTTGAAATGCCTTCTTAATTGTCACTGATTGATACTGACACTGAAGATTCATAACTGTCACCGGAGAAAGGCAAGACTTTCATTCTACTGTCACTGTACCCAGAGCAATAAAAAAACAATAATGTTCATTTTACAGACTCCTTGAGACATTGGGCAAATCACCCGTTCTCCACGTTAACAAACATTTGAAGACAAACCGTTGAGTTCTTATGCCTATTGTGCAAACACGCCACCCATCACAATCCCGAATGTTACTGGTCTGTACAGAAACGACCCAACACAGCTCCCACTGCACTAAATTGCATTTTCCCCCCACCCCCGCTTACTGATTTTGTTGCGTATACACACATCCCATAATTATCCCCTGTGTATTGGTATTTGGTCTATACAAAAGCTTGCCAACAGCACCGTCCCCAGTGCACCGGTCTAGGGTGTGCACATGCCTCCCAAAGCTGCTTTCTGTGTACTTGTGTCTGTTGTGTACACACAACTACCAACACAATCCCCTATGTACTTTTGACAGAGAACCAAGGATGTTCCTTGTGTACTGCCGTCTTGCATGCATACGTAACTGGCAACACCGCCCGCCCTGTGTTCTTGTGTGTGGTGTGTAAATACAGCCCAGAGCACCTACATCCTGTGATATGGTCTTCTTATATACACAAATGACCGGAAACATTACTCCCAGCAAGTTGGTTAGCCAGAACTGCACGGGATGGAGGAGTGTTTAAGCTAGAATTGCGGGAGGATGTGAGCCATGGTGCGAGAATAGATAGTAGAGTGGCTGCGGAGACAGATGTTGTTAAGACCTGAAATTCAGGAAGCAAAAGTTTGAGCATGGTGGCACTACTGTTCTGAGTTGCAAATATTTCAATGCAAGACGTTATTTTATGAAGAACTGATGTTTTGATTCCACCAACAAAAAATTGATTCCATCGACAGATGGAATTATATGCTCGTCAACAGTGACGCTTGGTTGCAGGAGGACCAAGCAGTTTGGCGTTTGAACAACGTACAATCGGCGATTGGGATTAATAAGCAAGAACAAATAAAAACAAGGCGGGGCAGGCCGACCGGCTTTTATTGGAGCAGCTATTGATGGTGTGCGAGAGTGATTATTTGAGGTCTTAGCTCTTTAAAGTTTCAGCGAAGAGAAGCTTGAGTGAGAGAGGTGACAATGATTTACGTTGATTTTTGTCTAGTTTATGTATTGTTTCTTTATTTATACTTGCACAATTTGAACAGTAGTGCTGCCAGGCAGGATAGATGAGTGCTTCATTTGCGGGATGCAGGAAGGCAGGGACCCCTTCAGTTTCCCAGACGGCTTCAGCTGTGAGAAGTGCATCCCGCAGCAGCTGCGCGCTCAGCAGTTCGAGCTAGAACTGGATGAAGACCGAATCATTTCGTAGACCGACGGGGTGATAGATGGGACATATAGGGAGGTAGATGCTCGTAAGTTGCAGGATATAGGAAACAACCTGACAGACAGGGGAAAGAGGATAAACAGCCAATGCATAGTATCCCTGTGGATGCCCCTTCAATAATAAGTTTACCACTTTGGATACAGTTCAGCGTATTGTTTCCTCTGACACTGTGGGAGGCAAATGCAAAGTATTAAGGGCCCTAGCAGAAATACTTAAATAATCCTTAGTGACAGGTGAGGTACAGGAGGATTAGAGGAGTGCTAACTTTGATCCGTTGTTTAAGAAAGGATCGAAAAATAAACCAGGAGCCAAAACATTGGTAGCTGTAACATTATAGGAATCATTCTAAGGGACGGAATATATAATTACTTCAATAGACATGGGACATAAAGGACAGTTGGCATAGTTTCTTGCCTAGTTAGGTCATGTCTAATCAAATTATTGAGTTTTTCGATGAAGTGTCCGGGAACGTGGAAGAAGGCAATGCAGTTAAATGTTGCCTTCATGGATTTAAGCAAGGCATGTGACAAGGTCATGCATGGGAGGTTGATCAAGAAGGTTCAGTCGCTTGGCATGGAAAAGGAAATAGTCAAGCAGATTAGACATTAGCTTTGTACGAAAAGCCAGAGAATGGTAGTGGGTGGCTAGCTCTCCTACTGGAGACCTGTGATTATTGACGTGCCCCAAGAATCAGTGTTGGCTCCGTTGCTGTTTGTCATTTATAACAAAGATCTAGATGATAATGTGGTTAACCGGATCAGATAATTTGCGGGTGACACCAAGATTGAGGAATATAGTGGAAAGTGAAGAAGGCTACCATGGCTTGCAGCTAAATCTGGACGAGCTGGAAAATGGACTGAAAATGGCAGATGGAATTTAATGCAGACAGGTGCGAGGTGTTGCAATTTGGTGTGAACTTCCGTAGGTCTTACACAGTGAACCGTAAGATAGTGAGGAGTTAGGACACTGAGATTAAAGGGATCTGGGAATACTGGTCTGTAATTCATTGAAAGTGGCGTCGCAGGTACGGAGATAGGATCGTAAAGAAAGGTTTTGGAACACTGGCCTTCACAGATCAAAGTATTGAGTACCGGAGTTGAGAGGGTATGTTCATGTTGTATTAGACGTTGCTGGGGCTTAATTTGGAATAACGCGAGCAAATTCGGTCCCCTATTTGCAAGAAAAGTGTAAATAAGATTACAAGGGTGCAGGGAGCTGTACAGGGATATTTGCGGGACTAGAGGACCTGAGTTATAAAGAAAGATTGAATTGGTTAGAACCGTATTCCCTAGAAAGTCGAAGATTGCGGGGAAATTTGATAGAGGTATATAAAATCGAGTGGCGTGGTGGAGATTGTGTACACACCAGACACCAATAAACAGGGGCATGTTGTTTTGAGTCGCATGTTCACGTGGAGATCACGAGAAGCATGGAAGTTGTTCAGTGCAATTTATCTGATTCAATTTCGTATAGTTTGAAGGCCGGCAAATATCGTGTGCCGAAGAGCCTCCATTGTGTTCTAATTGTGTATGTTCCATGTACACGCCTTGCACAGGTGCACACTTGCGAGGTGGTGGAATGTGTCTCTACACACCATATATCAATAGACAGAGGTTCGGTACTGAATTGTCTGTATGCAGCGAAATGCTATTGGGAGATGTTGATCGCATCAGACTTCAATAAACAAAGCGATGGTGTTGGCAAATGTGTTTACTCATCATGCACGAAAACACAAGGGGAACAGTGCTGGTATGTTTTCGTATATACCAAAGACTTGTGACCGGCTTTATTAATGAACTGAAGCACAGAGGTGAACGGATATTTCACCGTGCTCTTCACCTGCTCCCTGAACTTGGACTGCGTCATCGAATAAATAAATGTGTTGGTGCAGCAGCTTGTGTTCCTCAGCAAAAGTCCGATATTGTCCAAGATCCACTCCGAATGGTTGTAATTTGTCCCTGTCCCTGTCAACTGATAATAGATGAATTCAGGAACATACGTCACCCACAGGAGGATGAAGCTGCCAGAGAGAGCGTAGAGCAGAACCACTGAACTCCTCCTGTTCTCCATCTCCAGGTCACTGCAGTTCTCCCTCTTGCTTTGACCTAACAGCATCCTACGGACACGACTGCCCACTAAAATGTGCCTGTGTCAGAAAATTAAGCAGCAAAATTATAGCGAAAGGGAAGAGCGGAGTTAAAACCGTATCGAACGAATCAAATCCCACCCATCACGGGTCAGTGAAATAACTCTCCATGTAGACACAGCCCCACGACACATTGTTGATGATTTCTCCGGGTTCTTGTGTGAAATAACGGGGTACATTTTTCAGACAGAACAGGACCCCGGTTGTTGTTATGACAACAGTCGCATTTTTCTTGGTGCAATAATTTGTTTTCAGATTCTGGCAACAAATGGCAACAAACCGGTCAAAGGTGAAAGCGACAGTGAACCAGACAGAACAGTCTGTGGCTGCGTACTTCACTACCTCGGTAACGCTGCACATCGGGGCGAGATCCAGGAAAATCCCCGGACAGTAATGATATTTCATTTGATACATAATGGCCTCATAATGACCAATAGATCCGCTGCTGCCATGGCCACCAGGTAGCGGGTGGTGCACGTGGAGAGGCCGCACTTTCCCCGTGATAGGAACACAATTGCTGCTATATTTACTAAAATCAGAGAAGACAGCAAACGATGGACTTTGCTGGACACATTCTACGGTCTGGGCATGGAGTCGGTTTTAGATAACGAGCAAGACAGTTGGTGTCGTTGAGCACTGGCAAATTTAATAACGTCAGAGACGGGCCCAATCGGGCTCAAACTGTCTGCCTCACGTGTCAAGGAATGGAGCGATGGGTGTGGTAAACGACGGGGACTAAGCGAGCGGTCTTAAACAACAACGAGGGAAATTATCCTTTCAGTGGGGTAAATCCTGATACCGGTCGCTGCTATTGCAGCTATTATCAATGCAGATTGGAACCAATTATTGGCAAACAGGCAGTGTAATCGGATGGTGAGGGATTCCACAGGGAAACATGACCACAGCACTAGGTGCTTACTCTGATCAATAACTCAGAAACGATAAACTTCACGATGTAAAATCCTCCCGGTTATCCATTCCCGAATAGCTGCCTGCCCCCAGCCCTTGCACGATTTTACGCAAGGTGCCATTACAGGTATGAGGGACATTCGAAATGGAAATTGCGAGTAAGAGGAAAATGAGGCTGTTGCAGAATGAGAAAGTTATTGAAAAGATCAATGAAGAATATCTGTGCCTCGATCACCAAATTGGACGCCTCTAAAATGCTAATAATATGGTCAAATCCAAGAGACAGAGAGAGAGAGAGAGAGACAGAGAGAGACAGAGAGAGAGAGAGAGAGAGAGAGAGAGAGAGAGAGAGAGAGAGAGAGAGAGAGAGAGAGAGAGAGAGAGAGAGAGAGAGAGAGAGAGAGAGGGAGAGAGAGAGAGAGAGAGAGAGAGAGAGAGAGAGAGAGGGAGAGAGCATGAAATACTTGTTCATCTACCGGTAACTCCAATGACGGCAATGAACACGTACAATATTTTCTCCATGTTATAGAACATATACACCATTTTACTATCTTTTTAGTACCCACATATCTGCCTCCCGTGGCCCCGGAGTGACCACCTGCCTGTAACTCCTCTCTATCACCTCCTCACTCTCCCTGAACAGGCGAAGGTCATCGAGCTGCAGCTCCAGTTCCCTAACTCGGTCCCTCAGGAGCTGCAGTTCGGTGCACCTGGCGCAGGTGTGGACGTCCGGGAGGCTCGGAGACTCCAGGACCTCCCACATCCGACACCGAGAACAACAAGCTGCCCTCACACTCATACTTCCCGAAAAACTGAAAAATAACAAGAACTAAAAGATAAGCCTACTGTGCCCTCTTCCGCCTAAGCCCCCTGAGCCCAAGCCCTACACTCTGCTGCCGGCTCACTCCGCTGCCCGAAAATGAAGCTGCCCGCTGCTTAAGGCTGCGTTCTTTTTATATCTTCCCTCCTTCCCAGGCCTCCTCACGCGCCTGCGCAGTCCCGCCTCTCAGAACTCCGATCTGAGACGCAATTGGACAATTTGAAAATGGCCGCCGCCGCACTTCCACTCAAAGCCTCGCTGTCCTCTTCCAAAAGAGCATCTGATCATAGCTTCATCACACGCTACACACGCTAGACAATCTGCATCTTGTTTGCACGAAATATGCCTAACGTTGTCCTGGGATTAAAACAATTTTTTACCTTCATCACCATCGAGGAGGCACGTTCACTATGAGAAGTGAGATGTCGCCATATTATAGAAGTCTTACACCTATATAGAACAGAAAACATTGTAAAGCGCAGGAACAGGCCATTGAGTTCATGATATCTAAGTCCAAAACAATGCCACAATGTGCTGTACTGTTCTATATATTCTATATATACTAAAATAATTGCTCCTGGCTGCCTACACGTGATCTGTCTCCCTAGCTTCCTGGCTGCCAGGTATTTGAGAAATGACATGGCTTCTGCTTCCAGAACATTCCCTGGCAGCTTGTTGCATACACAGATCACTCTCTGGGTGAAGGCGCTGCGCTTTAGTTTCCAAGTAAATTATCTCCACTCTCATCTTAAATCGAAGCCCTGCATTTCTTCAGTTTCCAGCTCATGATAAAAACACAAAGGGGAATCACAAAATCTAAGCCGTCTATGATTAAAGACGCTATTGCGGGGTCACCTCCCCGTCTCCCACGCTCCAATGCGCAACGCTCCAACATCAGAATCAATCATGCTTATTATGGAGTTATAGAGATATAGAAGAGTACAGCGCAGAAACAGGCACTTGGGCCCATCTAGTCTCTGCTGAAACTATTTAAACTGCCCTCTCCGATCGACGTGCACCGGGAATGTAGCCCTCCATGCCCCCCACTGCCCAGTGACCAATCCAAATTTCGCTTAAACTTTGCAATCAAACTCGCATACACCATTTCTGCTGGTAGATTATTCCACAGTCTCACGACCCTCTAGCTGAAGAAGTTCCCATTAAACTTTTCCTATTTCAGCCAGAAGAAAAAGCATTTAAAGATGTATATTGTATACATTTCTCTGACATTACATTGTACCTTTTGAACCTTTAATCCACGACCGCTGGCTGTAGTCCCAAGCTCAGTTAGTGGAAAAAAAGCATGCTTGCTTTACCCTATTTATATCCTTCGTGTTTTTGCACACCGCCATCAAATCTCCTTTCAATCTTCTACGTTCCAATGAAGAAAATTCTAATCTATTCAATCTTTCCTTGTAACTGATGTCATCAAAAACCGGTAATAACCTTGAAAATTGTATCTGTACTCTTTCAACCTTATTCATATTTTTCCTTTAGATAGGTGGCGAAGACCGCACAAAATTCTCCAAATTAGGACTCATAAATGTTTTCTACAACGTCAATATAAAACCCCATTTCCTACCTCATCTACCAGATGAATTGCGTCCACGGGTTCTGAAAGAGACAGCGTCAGAGATTGTGGTGGCGTTAGAAATGATCTTTCATTGTACTCTGGCATGGTACCACAGGACCGGAAAATCGCAAATGTCTCCCAACTCTTTAAGAAAAGAGAAAGGCAGCGGAAAACATATTATAGACCAGTTAGCCTGATCTCAATGGTTGTAAAGATGTTAAAATCAATTGTTAAGGATGAGGTGTTTGAGTGCTTCGTGACACAGGACAAGATAGTACAAAGTCACCATGGTTTCCTTCAGGGAAAATCTTGCCTGATGAATCTGTTGGAACCCTTTGAGGGGATTACAAGTAGGATAGAATTGAAAATGCACTTGGAATAAGATGTTAACTGTCCGGTGCTGTCACGAGTGGGATCATCAGTTGATCTGCCACCTGTCCTCAGGAGTTTCGGCTCGCTTATGATGAAGACTCCCTCGAGGTGGTGGGCCAGCAGTGTTAAAGCACCATCTCCCACTGATGAGCTTAAAAACTTGGCATTAGCCTCTATCAGAGTTGTTGGTCGCTTCCATCCAACAGATAGTTTCCTCTTCAGGTATCTATGCAGCTACTGAAGAGTTTACAAAACTTGGATACACTTTACGACTATCTGCCCATCTGGACATACTTAGTCCACACCCATGATGATCCTGCCTCTGCTGTCTCAGCTACAGCCCTGCTGGTTGACTTCATCTCTCTTCTTGTAATGCCAAGTTCAATCATCCACTTCTGGAAAGTGAACGCAATAAGGCCACGGCACAAGCAACACACCTGTCTGATCTTCATACCAGGTGCTGAGGTTGGCAGGTTTTGGGAGCAGGTCATACACTTTCCCAGCAGGTCCACAACCCTTGTTTGGCCAGGCCAGCTGCCTTAGCTAACCACTTCTCCTCTTCTACCTCTCGTATTTCATGCGTTACAAGCTGACGACGATCCTTACCCGGAGAAGATGACCACCACTTGTGGGTTGTCCATCTAAGTCCCTGGCGGCCTAGCTGGGTAGCCCCAACCATCGCGTTGTGCTTCAGTCTAGACCCTGCTTTATCAACTGCTGCCCGGGCTGACCACTTCCTGCCTGACCTCACATCCGGATGGATGTTTTGATGACAGGGACTTTTGAGTCTCGAAGCATCAAGAGTGATCCTACCTTGGCTACCTTGACCTCTACAACAAGGGATTGCACTGGGATGGTAAACTTTGTCTGGTGACTGTGGATTGCAATATTAGTGAGGCTGCTCGGTACTCCAAGCCACTTCTTAACATACTTGTTGATCTTCCGTTCTATTGCCTCAACATGTGACATTGCCACTTCATACACAGTTAGTGGCTACATTATCCGTGGCATCAGTCCGTACTGCAAGCACCACAACTTCAACTTTCCAGGGAAGCCATAATTGTCGACAGACATCAGACCTCTGCTGATCTGTTCTCCCGTCTCTTGAACTCTCTTGGCCTCTCTCAGCTCCTCTATGTACCATCGCTCAAGGCTCTTAACTGGTTGGTCCTGAATGGACGGAATATCCTCTACACAAAGAGTGAAATAAAAGTCAACCAGCTTTCCTCTCCTAAGAAAAAGGCTCCTTGACTTCTTGGTCTTGAACTTCATTCGTCCCCAATCAATTAGCTCCTCGAGTCTAGACAGTACACTTTCCACTGCCTCCGTGCTAGGACACAAAAGGGTGAGATCGTCCATGAACGCTCGTATTGGTGGAAACTCCGCTCCGCCATCAAGTGTGACACCTGGTCCCACTGATTCTACAGCCCTCACAATGATCTCCATGCCTAACACAAAAAGGATGGGTGAAATCGTACATCCCATTGGGATTCCAATTTCCAAGCTCTGCCACCTAGTTGTAAACTGCTGAGTGGAAAACCTCATCCGGAAATCATAGTAGTACTGCATGACGAAGTTCCTCACCTTAGAAGGAATCCATAGTAATTCCATTGGAAATTCAATCAGGACATGGGGAACAGAACCATATGACTTTCCAAGATCAAGCCAAACTACAGCCAGATTTCTTCTCAACCTTTTCGACTCCTGGATGGTATGCTAAATCATACTAGTATGTTCAAGGCATCCCGGGAAGCCTGGTATTCCTGTCTTCTGCACAGATGTATTTACCAATCCATTCTCTATAACAAATGAAGATATTCTTTCTGCTCGAATGCCAAACATAATCTTCCCTTCTACATTCAGGAGTGAAATTGGTCGGAACTGATTCAATGTTGTAGAAATCTCGTCCTTCGGGATGTTTACTCCTTCAGCCTCACTCCATGACAAAGGAACAACTCCTTGTCTCCACACCACCTTTAACGATCTCCACAAGTATTTCCTCAGCTCTTCACACTTCTTGGACACCTTATATGGCACTCCATTAGGCCCTGGCACTGAACCTGACCTTGCCTTTTTGATGAACCGCTCGACTTCTGCCAGTTTGGGTTCTGACAAATCGAACTTCACTCCTGGCTCGGTAGGCTTCACAAACCTTGAAATGTCAAGCAAAGGAGCCTCCTGCTGTTCGTTAGAGTCAGTGCTTGCCAGGTGATCCTCACGTTCTTGTTGAGAGATGTTAAACTGCCCGCTCTTATTTTGTTCAAACAAACTCTTTGTGAACTGGTGAGAGTTCTCAAAGAATGCCTTTCTTGTCTTCTCTCTCTTCTTTCTCTTTTTACGCTGTGGCTCTGCACGATGGAGTGATGCTAACTTTATTCGAAACTGCTCTCGGAGATCAACAGGCTTGTCACCCTCACCTGCTACCTTCCACCTCTGTCTCAGCGATCTAAGCTCTCTCCTCAACCTACTCATCTCTTCTTGGCGCCTGCTTAGTTGTTGTGTAGGCTTTGCTTTCTTCACCTCAACTAAACCAAACCTGTACTTTAAAACATTATAAATCATATCGTCCATCACTTCCAACTTTCTCTTTGATGTTCACCTGAGAGTGTTCTCCAACATCATACTGATATCCTCATCAAACACACGCCAAGCCTTCTCATCTGCCATTGCTGGCCACTTGACCTTCCTCTGCTTCTCTACCACCTCACCATCACCATCATGTGAAGGATCTACCTGGGGACTGTGGTCTGCAACCTGACCTGGGTTATCTCTTGTCTGACCTGGAGTATGATGACTCTCTCCAGAGCGAATCGCTGTGACTTGTGCATCAGTGGTTGAAAAGACCACATCTGTGCTTGCTGAACTAATTTCATCTTCATCCACTGGGATGGAATAGCACCTCAACTTTGCTTGGTGGATAGATAAAGGGGATACAGTGTATGCTGTATATTTGGACTTTCAGAAAGCCTTTTACATGCTGCTGCTTACCAAGTTAAGAGCTCATGGTATTACTATTACAGGAAAATTACGGACACTGACATTGACTGATTATAGGAGGTAGCGAATGGGAATAAAATGAATCTTTTCTGGTTGGCTGTTGGTGACTAGTGGTGTTCCGCAGGAGGTCCGTGTTGGGACTACTGTTTTTTTTTATGCTGTATATAAGTGATTTAGATGATGGAATAGATGGTTTTGTTACCAAGTATGCAGATGCTACGAAGATTAGTGGAGGGGCAGGTAGTGTTGAGGAAACAAGTAGGATTCAGACCGGCATAGACAAATTAGGAGAATGGGTAAGAAAGTGGAAATTAATCAGAATTTTGAAAAATGCATGATCATGCACTTTGGTACTAGAAATAAATGTGTTGGCTATCTGCTAAACGGGGAGTAAAGCCAGGAATCTGAGATGAAGAGCGTCTTGAGATTCCTTCTGCAGAACACCCTGAAGGTTAGCTTGCAAGTTGAGTCGGTGGTGAGGAAGGTAAATGCCACGTTAGTATTAATTTCAAGATATCTAGAATACAAGACCAAGGATGTGATGCTGCGGCTTTAAAAGGCACTGATGAGGCCTCACCTTGAGTATTGAGAATAGTTTTATGCCCCTCATCGTGGGAAAGATGTGTGGGCATTCGAGCGGGTTCAGATGAGGTTCACAGGAATGACCAGTGTTATCATACGAAGAACGTTTGATGGTTCTAGGTCTGTACACGCTGGAATTCAGATGGATGAGGGGGATCTCACTGAAACTTTACGAATGTTGAAAGGCCTAGACAAAGTATATGTGGAAAGTACGTTTCCCATGGTGGGAGACTAGGACAAGAGGGCACAGCCTCAGGATAGAGAGGTGTCCTTTCAATACAGAGATGGAGAGAAAATTATTTCGCCAAAAGCTGATGAATTTGTGGATGCAGCTGTGGAGGACAGGTCGTTGGGTGCGTTTAAGGCAGAGATGGATAGTCACTTGATTGGACATGGCATCAAAGGTTACGGGGAGGCCAGGAACTGGGGTTGGGAAGGAGAAGGAAAAAGTTTTAGCCATAATTGAATGGTGGAGCAGACCTGATGGGTTTAATTCTGCTCCTCTGTCTTATGGTCTTAAGGTCAGTCTGAGTACTTTGATTTATGACGGCCAATGGGCCAAGAGTTTTCTTTGCTACCCTATCTAGCCGTGATGCCAATGTCAAAGAATCATGGACTTGAATTCCCAGGTTTCTTTGTTCTACTACACTCCACAGTGTTCTACTGTTCACTGTATAAGACCTACCCTGATTGATCCTTCATTGTTCTCCAATACACCACCAATGTTGGCTTGATCTGCAAATTTACTGATTAAGTTTACCACATTATCATCCAGATTGTTGATGTATATGACATAACACAATTGATCCAACACCTTTTCGCACTAGTTACAGGCCTCCAGTCCGAACATTTACTATCACTCTCTCACTTCTTACAATAAGACAAAGTCGCATCCAAGGCCCTGGTTCATATTTTTACTGTTATGCTATATGTTTTCAATTTTGGTAGTTCTGTAAGGGCTGCCTGTTTTCAGCTTTCTTCATTTCGACTTGTTTGGGTTACTATTGAAGATAAGGGACGAAGTGGAATGTGTGCCATCCAATTAGTGGGAGGTTTTCGTGCTGAGGGACAATAAGGTTGGTCTTAGACTTGTGTTCGGGGAATATGGAGAAAGAAGATGGGGAGAACCGTTTGTAGCATACGATCCGATGACAGACCCGGCTGTTCGAGATGGATTGCGAGTGACGTTCGGAAGGTGATGAGGACGTTCACGCTGACGAAGGACCAGCTCGTGAGTGACTGAGAAGTTGAAGATGAGCTCCAACTTGTGTACATTTGACTGTTTAATTAGAATGGGCCTGTTTTCTTCTTGTTAGTCTTTACTAACTCTTTAGTTAAATTAAGATTCATAAATATAATTCCTTTAATTGCATGCAGTGTTATTTCGTAGCACGAATTTGTAACAGGATAGCAAATTGCACAGCATTCACATATACCGGGGTTTGGGGTGAGACGAGCTGTTTCAATCTCGTGAGTTGGCCGGGACTTCAGACTGTCTTCCTTAGACTTACGCAGTCAAGGAGACCAGGCTGTTTCACAGAATTAAAAGCTCACGTGAACATTCCAGTGTTCTAAACGTTAACACTCTTCTTGTAACAGTGTTGCACCCTCCTGTTGACCCTTAGACAAAAAATGATTTTTACTCCTGGCGGAATATTTACAAAGCCCGCAGGAAACGTGAGGAAACACCCGCAGGTCGATCATATGACTGCTTTTCTCCTTGCCTTGCCAGTATTCATTGCGATACTTCCTCTCCTGAGCTGTCACTGTACTGCATCTGAAATCATTCATCCTTCTCTTATTCTACCTGGTCTGCACGTGATGCTTACTTGTTAGCTTATGCCAACCGTTCGATAACTCTGACCTAAAGGCAGTGGTACCGTAAGAGTATGCCCCTTCTTCAATGTATGGCATTACTCGCAATGGTATTCTCCTCGGGGTTATCACCTCCACAGGGTTTGCCACGACTTGCTAACAAATCCTATTCCATGGTTTCCTTCATTCTACTTGCGACAAGCATTCCGCGGTGATCTTCCCTCAGCGAAGATCCCCTATTGCATGAAACTGCTGCAAAAAGTCAAATCAATCATGTTGAATATTTGTAAAGTTTAAATTCAGTTGGACTCTGAGAATTAAAAAGAACTCAATGAGCAAACTAAACGGCGTCAAGTGGTGTAACCGGAGCCATGACTGTATCTAATTATATTCAATACCGGTGCGCGCACGAGATGGACGTAGAAGATAGTAATATCAAGGAAATGCATGCTGATATTCCCGGATATGCGTACACGAAGAATATTGATATTAAGGCTCTTGAAGCATATTAACGCGGATAACAATGCAGGATCATATTAGACTTATTTGTTTATGGAAAATGATAACATATGAAATCGCTATAGCGGCAATACAACTTCTTTGTATCCTTTATATTCACTCGTCATGTCCTGGAAGAGTGCAGGAGAGCCAAAATGTATCCACTTTTTATTTAGATTGAGGAAACAGAGATCTATTTGGAATTCTATAAGCTGCCGAGTCTGTTGCCGATGGTAGAGATTGTAAAAATATTCTGACAGAAACGGTTTACTTAGATATGGAAAAGGCATCGACTTATTCCGGATTTTCAGCACGGCGTCGTGTGGGAAAGATTATACTTGACAACCTAGATTAATTTCAGCAGGTGTTCAGGGTGACTGATGAAGACAAAGTGATGTTTAATGCATAGACCTCAATCAAGGGGCAAGAACTGGTTAATAAAATTAAAATGATTCCGTTTCAAATATTCAGATTGTTCCGTTTATTATCAAAAAAATCTATATAGTATACAATGAGATATGTTTGTCTTCACAGACCTGCACGGAAAACAGAAGAACCCTAAACGAATTACCGACAGGAATATTACATCCACAAAATACCCTCTGTTCCACCCTGTGCAACCAGCAGCAAGCATCAGCTCTCCCCTCGAGAGGGGAGAGAGAGATGGAGAGAGAAGTGGGGGATGATATAGAGAGATAGAAGGTGGGAGTTAGAACAAGCGACCGAGAGAGAGAGAGAGAGAGAGAGAGAGAGAGAGAGAGAGAGAGGGGGGGGGGGGAGGGAGGAAGAGAGTGCTCCATCCGACATTACAAAATTCATCTGCCATAAAAAATGCAGTTTCAGTGCAGCTTGTACATCAGGACTTCGAGAGAATCCCAACTACCTTGTAAATAAAATAGAAGAGGAATTTAAGCTGTTTTCGCAGATGATCTCCAAGAGGCAACCACTTGGCCTCATCTTAATCTATCTGGCAAAATTCAAACGTTCAAAGTTGAAAGTACATTAGTTATCAAAGCATGTTTACCGAACATAACCTAGTAGTTCGTCTCCTTTCAGGCAGCCACAAAAGGAGAAACTTGGACAAAATTCACTAAAAAATAACGTCAAACGTCCAATGCGCAGAGAGAGAGAGAAAAATATCGCTCAATCAACCAAAGCAAGCGAATAGCCTCAGAAATGGAATTTCTAGGAAAGACACGAAGCCATTCAGCACTGTGATCACCACAGATTATTCGAAAGCCAAGTAAACATTGCGAGACCACGGACGCGAAGCCAGACGCCCCTGCAGTCCAGAGTAGACCCGAGTAAGCAATGCGGAGTAGCAAAAAGAACCCACCAGTCCATCGCCTCCAGTGCCAACACCTTGACCTTTTCAACTTAGCCCGATGCTTAAGTTGGCCAACTCCCGATCGTTCTTCGCTCTCGGGCACGTCTGGTCCTGGGGCTCGCCGTTACTTTCCTCGGGACTTGCTTTCTCTTGGAGACACCACGACTTTGGCTTGACTCTGCTTCGACTCCGATTCCGCCTACCACAGCTAAACATCACTCCGTCTTCACCACTGCTCGACACCGCTTGCCACGGCCAGGCCTAATTGGCCCTCCGTCACCGCCACTGATCTTCTCCGCTTGCCACGACCAGGTCTCGCCTGCGCTTCCGCCACCGCTGACGCTGGCATCCACTTGCCTCAAATCCCTTTTGCTTCCCTCTCCATTATTAGCATTATTACCATTGATCGTATTTAATAAAGTGTTAGTGATAAATCAAATAATAATTACCATTGTTTTGTTTTGTTTTGTTTTTTGCCGCGCGTAAGTATTCATTGGGCATCACCAGCGCCACCTTAAATCGGAAGATTGATCAATGGTATTTTCGATATGCAAACGTAAAGGATAAATACATAACTGTTTCTCCGGTCCGATGCCGCACAAAAGTACAATAAGAAAAAAACACACACAACGATAAAAAAAGCACATTAAGTATAAGATACCTTATGTAGATTTACTGTATGTTCATAAAGTGACGCCAGGCACAGGAGATCAAACTTCATTGTAAATTTATTATCAAAGTATATATGTGTCAGTATATAGGCGACTGCGATTCATTTTGTTTTGAGCGGATTCAATAAAATAATTACTATAACTGAATTATTGAAAGGCCACACCAACTTGGACTTTCAGCCAATGTGCAAATGACAACAATTTGTGCAAATACAAAAAGAAAGTAACACCATAATAATAAATAAGTATTAAATATCGAGAACATGAGATGAAGAATCCTTAAAAGTGAGACCGTAAATTTTGGGGACAATTTAATGACAATTTAGTGACAGAGCAAGTAAAACTGAATGACGTTATCCCCTTGTGGGGAAATCGTCATCATCATCAGCGATCACAGTTCTTCCCCAGCTTTCCCTATGCTGATCTAATTTTTTCCGTCCATTCAATTTGATGAGTTATTTCCTCAGATGGGTTTTGATGTTATCTTTTTATCTGTGCTGTCGAGAATCAGAACTCCTTGTGCGATGTTTTGGCCTGTGAGGATAAGATGGCTGCAATGAAAACAGGAATGTTTCGCCCTTGTTTGACCCGGTCTCACCCTTGGAATGCATTGTTTCAGAGCCGCTGTTGCTGATGACTCTTGTGCTCATATCATTGTGTAAGAGCTGCAGGTTCTTGAGGTATTTCTCTGCTTTCAGACAGAACACGTCAAAGAGCAGGACAGAGTCAAAAGGTTTTGTGAGGTTTATGAATTCCATATAAAGTTGGAGAGTTTGCTGTCAGATGTTCCTCTAAC
>NW_026780871.1:0-10000 GCF_030144855.1 Hypanus sabinus
CACAGAGAAGTGAAAAACAGAAAGAAATTACACGCAATTTTAAATATTAATGTACATTCAAACCCGAGCACGACTGACAGTAACAACAACATTGCCGTTCAGGTTCAGAAATATAACGGGAACAGAGGAAGACTGCCTGAGGAGGAATGAGTTCCGTTTACAGGGGCGCTTCCCGGTATTGTGGGATGGACGCGTTCGTGATCACAATCAACCAATCCGAAACGATATGCAAATCCTGCAGTCCGAGTACTCACCATATCAGACATTATTTGTAGAGAATAATTTTGGTTAAGCAGTTACCCCCTCCCCCCCCTCACTCTCTCTCTCTCTCTCTCTCTCTCTCTCTCTCTCTCTCTCTCTCTCTCTCTCTCTCTCTCTCCCCCTCTCTCTCCCTCGCTCTCTCCCTCTCTCTCTCCCCCCTCTCTCTCTCTCCCCCCCTCTCTCTCTCTCTCTCTCTCTCTCTCTCTCTCTCTCTCTCCTCTCTCTCTCTCTCTCTCTCTTTTTATCTATCTATCTATCAATCTATCTGTCTCTCGCCCTATTCCAAATCTATCTCTATAAGTATCAGCTTTTTGCGACTTTCTGTACACCAATCAGCTCTATTGACTTTGATATTCCTAATTATCTCTCTTCTTTTCAGACGTACTAAGAGTTGAGTTTGGCAATCAACTTTTCATTCGGTAAAAAGTTTTTTGTGGCTTTCTGTACCGCAGAAATCTCTCTCGCAGACTTCCTGTCATTCATTCTCACTCATTCCGCCTCCCATCCCTCTCACGCACCCACACACATCCTCTTCCTCTCTATCCTCTCCACCCCCGCTCTTCCCCTTTGTCTCTTCCCTCTTATCTCAGGGGAACAGACATCAAAGCAGAACAGAGAGTCTCAGTAAAGCAGCCATCGCAATCAAAGGCCCCATTCCCAGCAGCCACTCTCACTCTCTCCATCACCATTGGGCTAAAGATACAAAGATACACATTGTGAACGGTGGGGAGTGTCGAGAGACAGGGGGACCACGGTGTACGAGGGTAGGACACACACTGTGAACGGTGGGGAGAGTCCAGAGACAGAGGGTCCTCGGTGTACGAGGGTAGGACACACAGTGTGAATGGTGGGGAGTGTCGAGGGACAGGGGGACCTCGGTGTACGAGGGTAGGACACACACTGTGAACGGTGGGGAGAGTCCAGAGACAGAGGGTCCTCGGTGTACGAGGGTAGGACACACACTGTGAACGGTGGGGAGTGTCGAGGGACAGGGGGACCTCGGTATACGAGGGTAGGACACACACTGTGAACGCTGGTGATTGCCGAGAGACAGATGGACCTCGGTGTACGAGGGTAGGACACACACTGTGAACGGTGGGGAGAGTCCAGAGACAGAGGGACCACGGTGTACGGGGGTAGGACACACACCGTGAACGGTGGGGAGTATCGAGAGACAGAGGGACCACGGTGTACGAGGGTAGGACACACAGTGTGAATGGTGGGGAGTGTCGAGAGACAGAGGGTCCTCGGTGTACGAGGGTAGGACACACACTGTGAACGGTGGGGAGTGTCGAGGGACAGAGGGTCCTCGGTGTACGAGGGTAGGACACACACTGTGAACGGAGGGGAGTGTCGAGGGACAGAGGGACCTCGGTGTACGAGGGTAGGACACACACTGTGAACGGTGGGGAGTGTCGAGGGACAGAGGGACCTCGGTGTACGAGGGTAGGACACACACTGTGTATGGTGGGGAGTGTCGAGAGACAGAGGGACCACGGTATAGAATGACCACGGCACACCTTGATTGGTTCAGAGAGGCAGGTGACAGAGGATCTTCCGGTTGCAAGTTAGGAACCGCACTATGAAGTCTGGGAATTGTCCACGGACAGGGGGAACTCAGTGAACAAGAATAGCACACGTGTTAGCATTGGAGAGAATGGGGATAGCGAGGTGCAGATGCACTTCAGTTTATAAGGGCAGGAGAAAATGTATGAATGCTGGGGAATATTACGGCTCGGAGGGTTGTCGATTTACAAGTATGTGGCAGGGAGTACAATGGAACAGAAGTACAAGAGTTCTGTCAAATCATTCCTCCTCCAGCGCACAAATTGCAGCGGAGAATCTGTGACCCGCCAGTCGACACCCGGTTTCGCTGCGCCATCTACAGGTCAGATGATGAATGACGGAGCTCATGAGTATCGGCGGAGGTCAGGGCGCTGAGGCCGGCCGCAGTACTCAATCCCTGCTCCTTTCTCCATGCGCACCGCTATCCTTCATTGTCAGTCATTCACCGAGATCAGAGTCTCAGAGACAAACAGATGGACAAACAGTTCGTGTCATTGTGTGTGTGCGTGCGTGTGTGTGTGTGTGTGTGTGTGTGTGTGTGTGTGTGTGTGTGTGTGTGTGTGCTTGTGTGTGTGTGTGTGTGTGTGTGTGTGTGTGTGGTCATGTGTGTGTGTGTGGTTATGTGTGTGTGTGTGTGGTCATGTGTGTGTGTGCGTGCGTGTGTGCGTGTGTGTGTGTGTGTGTGTGATTGTGTGTGTGTGTATGTGATTGTGTGTGTGTGTATGTGATTGTGTGAGTGTGTGTGTCTGTGTGTGTATGTGATTGTGTGAGTGTGTGTGTCTGTGTGCGTGCGCTTGTAAGAGCGTCTCAGATGGATGGAGAGGAATATGTGAGTTACATTAATTAGCTACAATTGTGTGAGAGCCAGAGGTTAGAGAGGGCGAGAGAGAGGGATAGAGGGAGGGTGACGTGGTGGAGAGGAAGAGAGGGGGCGAGGAAAAGAGAGAGAGAAAGAGAGAATAAGGCAGTGAGGGGAGGAGACGCAGGGCAGAGGGTGAGGGGAAGCAGAAAGGCGGAGTAGGGCGGGAGAGAGGAGGGGAGGAAAGGATGGGCACCTTGGGGGAGAAAGAGTGTGTAGGGAAGGAGCAGAGAGAGAAAGAGAGAGAGACAGACAGCCAGAGAGAGAGAGAGACTGAGAGAATTTGCATAGCCATAGAGATTCTCCACCAAAAATATCTGACAGGGTGAGCACTCGGACAGGAATGACAAAAGTGTGTGTGTGTGTGTGTGTGTGTGTGTGTGTGTGTGTGTGTGTGTGTGTGTGTGTCTGTGTGTGTGTCTGTATATATATATATATATATATATATATATATATTTATGTATTTATTTATTCATTTATTTATATCTTATAGCCAGATAGATAGAAATGCAGGTTAGTTTATCATAAATACATGCATGCATTAGCAGTATATATTAAAATCACTTATTGGGCACACGGGTAGATTGATAAACCGTCAGCTATGACGAACCGATTGACTACGAAACGCGGCACTGAGTGAGACATCGATTTCGAGCAGGGGGCGGGTCAGCAGGAATGGAATCTGAAAATTTCTGGAGAAAGAGAGTGAGAGGACGGAGAGCCCGCGTTCAAGGAAGTGACGACAAGTCCGACCCTGAGGGATAGAGAGGGGAGTTTGGAAGGGTGTCAGGGGAGAGAAGCAACTGCAGCGAGACTGGGGGCGGGGATTCGGCGGTCTCAGTTACACACAGCGCCATTCCGATTGGAGCAGAGGAAAAGGGCGTGGCCAAACTTAATTGTCTGTTTCAGCTTGCTACGTAAGGAGTGAATGGTTCGTCCATTACTTAGAGAGGAAACGCCAAGCGAACATGTTGCTGTTGCTGCAACTGGTCCTCGCCTTCCACTGTGAGTGAAAATTGCCTAATATTTATTTATTATGCTCGCTTTCGTCTCCCATTTCGCGCACGATCTAACCCATCGAATTGGGCTGCTGTTCTCCGTCTCTGTTCCAACTTTGTCCACAATCCTCTTGAACTGATAAATCTTCCATCTTTAACTCTCTCCTTTCAATGTCCCCCCACTCGTGAATCCACCTTATTGCTTTGATCTCAATTGTCCCGGGGTATCCATGTTTATTCACGCCGTTCCGCTCTTTTCCGGATGACATCTCGGTGACGTCCTTCAATCTGTCTCTTTATTCCTTCCATGCAGCTTCGTTCTCCTTCGATGTCCCCCTCTCTGACCCATTTACTACGTGAATGACAATTTCTTCACCATCTTCCCCTTCCCGACTCTTTTACAGATGCCAACACGGTTACGATCCACCAGCCCCCGGCATTTTCCGGCCGTCCCGGCGAGGAAATGGTGCTGAAGTGCAGGGTGGAGGGTGGCAGCAGCGGCGGTGATTATCTCTACTGGTACAGACAGTACCGGGGAAGCGGACCCCAGGTCCTTTTCACCTCGAGCATAGCCAACTCCGTGCAGCCGAAGGACCCAGTGGACGGCTTCACGGCGCAGAGACCGAGCAGCAACGAGTTCTATCTGAACTCCTCAGACCTCCAGGCGGATTCGCCGGCCGTGTATTTCTGCGCCTGGAGATATCACGGCGACTCAGAGAGACGGGGAAGCCGAACAAAAACCTCACAGTGTGTGTGCGGTTGGCTGCCGTCAGCAGAGGAGGATATGCGCCGCAGGTCGACACCTGACAACTGACGTCACCGCTCTCGGCGCAGAGCACCCATTGGAAACTGTTATGGGGGACAAAGCGTCGAGCTCATGGTCCTGAGTCGGAATGGGGTACAGAGTGGCACAAAATTGCAGCTGTTACATTCATCCTCTCGCCAGGGATTTACGTTTTCCTGTCACTTCCGCGTCACAGACGGCCGAATGAACCACTACAGCTGCAGACATATCATCCTTAAACAGCGTCCCTTTCAGAATTAAACAGAGATGGAAAGAAAGATAGAACACAGGAACAGACCCAGTCCGACTGGCGGACAGAGAGGAGAATTTGTACCCGGAAAGTTTGACTGAAGTGCTGGCCGATACATTTCAGGCCTCGTGTCGGCAGTCTGAGTAATCGATTGTCTCCGAGGAGGCTTTAATTATACCGGCCCCAGAGAAGAACGGGGTAACCTGCCCCCGATGTCAGCAGCCCGCACGACCGTAGGGATGAAACGCATTGAGAGGATGGTGATGAAAGACATAAACACTTGCCTGAGGCGCGATTTGGCTCCACTCCAACTCGTCTACCCTTGCACCTGGTCTACAGTTCACGTCATTTTATTGGCCCCTCCCTCAACTGCGGAGCATCTGGACGGAGCAGATTCGTGCACCAGGGTGCGTTTCGTTCGCTACAGCTCTGCATTCAATACCATCATCCCCTCAAGAATAAGCAATACGACACAAGCCCTCGCCTTCAATAGCTTCAGCAATTGAATAATATGAATTACTGACTTGTGGACCCCAGTCAGTTCGGATGGACAACATCTCCCACAAAATCAGCATCAGTGGAGCCGCAATGAAGACTGCGTGTCTGGAAGCCTGTCTCCTCCATTTGCCTTTCATACTAACGACAGTGAGACTCCAGAGCTACTCCAAATCCACATTAAGACTTAGAGTCTTCTAATGACACCAATAACGTAAGCCGAATCAGAGATGGGAGCGAGTCAGCGTACAGGAAGGCGATTGGAAATCCGGCTGAATGCTCCAACCCCACGGCAACATCTCCCTCAATGTAATCCAGGTCAAAGAGGTAATTGTTGACTGCAGGAGGAGGAAAACTGAGTTCCTGGAGCTAGAGCTGTTCAGGGGATCAGTGGTGGAGAGATCAGTCAAAAAGTAAATCCGTCGGTATTATCATTTGGACCGATCCGTCCTGCGTCCAGCGCGTACCTGCCATAGAAAAAAAAGCCCAGTCTTGCCTTTTCAGCCGCCGATCTCCTGCCCCACTGTTCCATCCTCCACCACTTTCTCTCCAGACTTTTATCCCTCTTGCCAACCAGGCTTCACCTATTACCCTCTCGCTATCCTCCTTCTATCTCCCGCTTCCCTGTCTCTTTATTCTGGCATCGTCACCAGTCCTGATAAAGAGTCTCGGCCCGAATGGGCCAGAGTTTCGTCGGCCGATAGTCTCCTCCCGTTCCAGGATGGCGGCGGCCTCCGGGTGGATAAGGAACATTCAATACCTTCCGAATGCCCTTCTCCCACCCTATCCTCTATGATCCACTCCCCACTCCTATCAAATGCAGCCTCGCCAGCCCTGCGTCTTTCCCACACACCTGGCTTAACCCATCACCTTCCAGCAAACCTCCAGCCCCTCTACCCAGCGCTTTACCCCGGCCCGGAATATCGACTGTCCATTCAGTTCTGTAGAAGCTGTCTGACCTACAGCGTTCCTCCAGGGTGATGTGTGCGTTCCCTGACAATATATATCTGATATTGCTGGGCACACAGGCAGATAGGTAGAAAGTCAGATGGAGCGGGCTGACTGACAGTGACAATTCAGATCAGAGATCAGAACTGGTATGTCCGCAAGGGTTAAAAGTTGACGGGGAGAGAGAGAGAGAGAGAGAGAGAGAGAGAGAGAGAGAGAGAGAGAGAGAGAGAGAGAGAGAGAGAGAGAGGGAGAGAGAGAGAGAGAGAGAGAGAGAGAGTGAGAGAGAGAGAGAGAGAGAGAGAGAGAGAGAGAGTAACGTGGTGAATAGAGATGGAAGAAGAAATGTCCGACTCCGAACAAGTCATCTGGAACGAGAGGCAGACAGAGAGATAGACTGACAGACGGACAGTTATGTGGTTCCTAAGACAGATTAACATGCATATCGGTAGATGCAGGAACACGGTGCGGGCAACATGGGGGATAAAGACGGAGAGAGAAATAGGAGGGAAATGATAATGCGCTCATGTAATGACACCCCATCCATCGGCGAGTGAAGGGCGGAAACAACAGTTAAAAGGATTGGAAGGAGAAAAGAGGCGGGCAATCCGTTAACAACTCACTTGCGAATAATAGGGTTGGGAAGGGTTCATTGAAGCACATTCTACACAGAAACAGAAAGTCAGGATATGAGATGGATATCGCGTCTGCAAGAACAGTCAGTAATTAAACGCCAAAGGTTATTTTACTCTTTTTTCCACCTTCCCCACCAATACCCGAACCTCCTGACCATGCCTGCATGCCTTTATGCCTTGAGCTAGATAGAAACATGGAAAACATACAGCACAATACGGGCCCTTCGCCCCACAAAGCTGTGCCGAACATGTCACTACGTAAGCAATTACCTAGGGTTACACATAGCCCTCTGTTTTTCTGAGCATGTACCTGTCCAGGAGCCTCATAAAAGACCTTATCGTATCCGCCTCCACCACAGTCACTGCCAGCCAATTCCACACACTCACCACTCAATGCATACTCAATCATACCCCGTCATCTTCTCTGTACCTACTTACAAACACATTAAAACTGTGCCCACTCGTGCTGGTCATTTCAGCCGTGGGGAAAAAAAACTCTACGGCAACGACTTAAACTAGCGGACGGCGTCAGGATCGGACTTAAAATGGCGGACGGCGTTCTCCTTCCTCGGTCCGTAAGTACGAGTTGTTCGTAAGTCGGACGTTGGGAACTCGGTAACAGCCAGTATTTCCGAGCACCTTATAGTATGCCCTTCATGTTAACCATTTCAGCCCTGGGAAAAGGCCTCTGGCTATCCACACGATCAATGCCTCTCATCGTCTTGTACACCTCTATCATGTCACCTCTCATCCTCCGTCGCTCCAAGGAGAAATGGCCGAGTTCACTCAGCCTACTCTCATAACGCATGCTCCCCAATTCAGCCAGCATTCTTGTGAATCTCCACTGCACCCTTCCTTTGGCTTCCGCGTCCTTCCTGTAGTGAGGCGACCAGAACTGAGCACAGTACTCCAAGTGGGGTTTGACCAGTGTCCTATCTCGCTGCAACATTACCTCTCGGCTCCTAAATTTCATTAAACTATTGTTTAAGGCCAATATACCGTACCCCTTCTTGACTACAGAGTCAACCTGCGCAGCTGCTTTCAGCTTCCCTTGGACCCGCACCCCAAGATTCCACGGATCCTCCACACTGCAAAGAGTCTTACTATTAATACTATATTCTGCCATCATATTTGATACAGCAAAATGAGCCACTTCACGCTTATCTGGGTTGAACTCCATCTGCCACTTTTCCGCCCAGTTTTGCATTCCATCAATGTCCCATTGTAACCACTATCCACAACACCCCCAACCTTTGTGGCATCAGCAAACTTACTAACCCATCCCTCCACTTCTTCATCCAGCTCATTTATAAAACTCACGAAGAGTAAGGATTGAGGCAGAGGGAGGGTGAATTTTCTGTGCTTGTCCGACCAGTCAGAGACATGGACAAGGACATGCATTTCAAACATTTTCGGATCTCGGCAAGTAGATTTGACGATTTTGTTAATCATCTCTAACTATTTATTTCGCATCAGTGTAAGCACCGTATGCCTAGAGACAAGAGGAAATGCAATGATACCAAGCGGACCAATCACAGTTGTTGCGGTGTGCGTCTCCACGACATGCAGTTACATTTTTGGAGAGATGCGCGTCCGTCTGTGGTGTAGGATGGGGCCTGAAAACCTCGATCTCTCCGTGTCAGGATAAGTTTTCTAAGTTCAACTCCAGTTCGGAGGTTTACCTGTGAAACCCAGTCTCTCCGTGTCAAGATGAATTCCGCCTGTCTCATGCCTCCCTGTTCACCCTCCTGTTTGCCGTTGAACGCTCACGCCTGCGTCTGCATCCTAACTAAATCTCCGTGTCGGTGTCCTGCGCTTGGGTTCCCCTCGTTCGTTGCAACACATGCATGCAGACAGTCGTCAGGTCGAGGTACGGCATTGATCAGGCCGACACCGCGGGAGGACAGAGAGACCGACTGCGTGAGGGAGCCCAGACAGAGGAGCAGAGCGGACGCTGGAGACCCGGGTGAAAAGGAATGTGAGGCGGAGTGAGACGGAGGGAAACAAGCCGACAGAGACTGGTGGGCGGATCGTTAGAGACAGGTCACCCGGATCTCATCGGACGAGAGACAGAGAGTGACCAGAGTCTGTGCAGGTTCATTGATAGACAGGGATATCGACATGGAGGAGGACAGATAGAGAGGTAGAGAGAGCAGTGAGAGGGGCAGTAACGAAGAGAGGGCGGCAAAGCGATTGCACTCCCGTGATACCAATGAGTGACGATGGGTGAAAAATATTGGTGATGGTCAGTAGTTAGTAATCCTCTTGCTTTGAAAGGCTTCTGATATTGACGCCATATCTTAATCCCTGCTAACGATATTGACAGTGATCAACTTCTCATCAATGAGAGACGGGATGAAAGCAACATGGAGGAGCAAAATAGTATGCAACACAATTTCAACGCATCTGCATTTACAATCTCTGATTGGCGACTGCACCGCGGCATCTGATTCGCAACTCCCTCTCCCACCCGCGCAGATGGCGCACTTCCTCCTGTGCAGCCGGCAGCGCCCCCCTCAGGCGGTGAGGTGTTTTTTTCAGCTTCCCCGTCTGACTGAGTCGCCGTGGAGTCTCCAGGCGCAGAAATGCGCGGCAGAAGAATTCGCACAGAGCTCGCAGGAGATCAGCCTGAAGTTGTCAGCCACTTGGTCGCTCTGACGTAAAACCGTCCATCGTGTTCCGAGGCAGCACATAATTGGTGATGGCAGAATCAAACCAAGTTCGCCTGGGGAAAGCAGAGAAAGGGTCGGAGTGGCGAGCAAGGCGGCAGCTTCAGATTTAAGTGTGCGGACGTGGAACTCTATTTGGAGGAGTGAGACCGGGACCATCGCAGACACATGGAGTCGTTTATGAAGACTGGGGGTTAAAGAAATGAGAAGCTGAAAGAAGAGAAAACACACAGTGGAGGGAGAGCATCCGCTGCAGCAACAGGAACATCTTTCTTGTAACTTAATTGTCTGAGCTTTGAAAGCGGTGATTCCGGCAGTGAGGAATCTATTCACGTGAACCCAGCCTCTGTAAATCAGCAATAAAGATGGTTATGGCCAATTGGGCAAGCTTATTTTTTCCATCGACCAATTGTGTTCGACTATCTCTCGGTCATTTCCGTTTTTTCGAATACTGTCTTTTTCCGAAGAATAAGCTGGTTGAATGTTGCTATTTTGTATCCCCTATGTCCAACAGTGGCTGCAATTCTTCGTGCTT
>NW_026780871.1:15000-22627 GCF_030144855.1 Hypanus sabinus
TACTGGTACAGACAATACCAGGGAAGCGGACCCCAGGCCCTTTTCACCTCGACCTTGACAGGAAACGTGCAGCCGAAGGACCCAGTGGACGGCTTCACGGCGCAGAGACCGAGTAGCAACGAGTTCTATCTGAATTCCTCCGGCCTCCAGGCGGATTCGCCGGCCGTGTATTTCTGCGCCTGGAGATATCACGGCGACTCAGACAGACGGGGAAGCCGAACAAAAACCTCACAGTGTGTGTGGGGTTGGCTGACGTCAGCAGAGGAGGATATGCGCTGCAGGTCGACACCTGACAACTGACGTCACTGTGCTCGGCGCCAAGTACCCAATAGGAAATTGGTATAGGAGACAAAGCGTCGAGCTCATGGTCCTGAGTCTGAATGGGGTACCGAGTGGAACGAAATTGCAGCTGTTACATTCATCCTCTCGACGGTGATGAAAGACATTAACTCCTGCCTGAGGCGCGGTTTGTCACCACTCCAACTTGTCTACCCTTGCACCTGGTCTACAGTTGACGTCATTTTATTGGCTCCTCCCTCACCCGGCCCATTTCCGTCCAAAACATGCACCTAGCCAAACTTTACTTAAATTGTGCCCCCTAATCTACCATTTTCGCCCCGTGAGTGAGAGAGGTTGGGGGAGACCGCTGGAGCTGACAGGACGGCGGCAGTAACTCGTCCGACCGCAAGTTCAGCAACGTGCGGGAGAGCTTCTCTCCGGACGAAGGACACGTCCTTGAGGAGGACGAGCTGAAGCGCCGAAGACCAGGGCAGTCGGTGGCCAGTCTGACAGGCGCCATGCAATACAGAAAATCACTAGAGCGCTGTGCAAAATTGTAGGCACACTCGCAACGGATATAGTCTGATCAAGATGATGAGAGGCATCGATCGTGTGGATAGTCAGAGGCTTTTTCCCCGGCTGCTCTATCTATCTATCTAGCTAGCTAGCGAGCTATCTATCTATCTATCTATCTATCTATCTATCTATCTATCTATCTGTCTATTTAGCTCTCTTTATCTATCTATCTTTCTATCTATCTATCTATCTATCTATCTATCTATCTATCTATCTATCTATCTATCTATCTATCTCTCTGTCTATTTAGCTCTCTTTATCTATCTATCTTTCTATCTATCTATCTATCTATCTATCTATCTATCTATCTATCTATCTATCTGTCTGTCTATTTAGCTCTCTTTATCTATCTATCTATCTATCTATCTATCTATCTATCTGTCTGTCTATTTAGCTCTCTTTATCTATCTATCTTTCTATCTATCTATCTATCTATCTATAGTCTCGATCTCCCTCTCTGTGAATACCCATTTAGAGGCTTTTCGGAGATGTTCAGAACGTAGACATCGACAGCACATTAGAGGCCCTTCGGCCCACAATGTCGTGCCGACCATGCAACCTGCTGAAGAATCTGCCTAAAATTTCCGCACCGCATCGCCCTCTATTTTTCTAATCTCCATGTACCTGCGTAAGAGCCTCTTTACGACCCAATCTACCCAGTATGCCGCTGTCCATGAGTTATGGAGCTCGCCAGCGTCCTGTAACAGTCCAGCGCCAGAACTCAGAAATTCTTCAGATGCTGAAAATCCGAAGCAACGCAGAAACAAAATGCCGGAGGTACCCGGCAGGTCAGTCAGCATCTATGGAAGTGAAGACGCAGGTGAAGTTCCGGGCCGAGAACCCACTTTCGGACTGGAGAAGTAGTGGGGAGAGACGCCAGAATGAAAAGGTGGGGGAGGGGAACGAAGTTGGCTCGAAGGAGATGAGTGAAGCCAGATTGGGGGAGCAGGGAGGAATATAACCGGAGAATTGAGTGGACCACATATGCAAATTCCTGATTTCTGAACGGCGAAAAGTTCCCTTTCCTACCTGTGAAGCCATTTTGAAGGAATCGGGGATCCGTATTCCCAGGTGATTGTCCTCGATGTTTGTCCATCCGCTATGTGGTTCACATCCTGCTTTGTGACATTTTCCCAGCTGGTCCAGATACCGCCGCCTGATAGCCTTTCACTTCGTACACTACGCCCCGAATCCTGAAACAGGCTCATCTTCTCCTTGCTGTGAGAGGGAAGACGTCTGCTCGTGACCCCCTACATCAGGCCGATGTTCTATGTACGGCCTGATGGGTATTCACAGAGAGTGAGATCGAGACTATAGATAGATAGATAGATAGATAGATAGATAGATAGATAGATAGATAGATAGAAAGAAAGATAGATAGATAGAGTTAAATAGACAGATAGATAGATAGATAGATAGATAGATAGATAGATAGATAGAGATAGATAGATAGATAGATAGATAGATAGATAGATAGATAGAAAGATAGAGAGATAGATGAATAGATAGAGATAGATAGATAGATAGATAGATAGAAAGAAAGATAGATAGATAGAGTTAAATAGACAGATAGATAGATAGATAGATAGATAGATAGATAGAGATAGATAGATAGATAGATAGATAGATAGATAGATAGATAGATAGATAGATAGATAGATAGAAAGAAAGATAGAGAGATAGATGAATAGATAGAGATAGATAGATAGATAGATAGATAGATAGATAGATAGATAGATAGATAGATAGATAGATAGATAGATAGATAGATAGATAGATAGATAGATAGATAGATAGATAAAAAGAGATATAGAGGAGAGGAGCATGGAGAAACTCACCTGACAACTCATCCAAAGTACCAGAGTACTAGAGAGAGAGAGACAGAGGGGGGGGGGAGAGAGACAGGCGCAGTGTAAACGACAAACCGACTCATTCAGAAGGTGATCGAGAGTGAAAGAGAGAAGAAGAACGAGGTGGAAAGAGGCGGAGAGAGGAACAGGAAGAGGGGACATGGAGGTTGGCGAGAAGGGGGGGAAAGCGAGAGAGAGCGAGGGGAGAATGGGGAAGAGAGGGGAGAAACCGTGAGTGGAATAGGGAGGGAGAAGGAATGGGGGACAGAAAAAACGAGACGCCGACAATTAGGGAGGCAGGCAGGCAGAAGGAGACAGAAACGAGGGGAAGTGAGCTGATGCAGAGTGCCTGCGACGTTACAGGAGTAATTAAGAGGCAATTCACGAAATGAGAGTTCCGCAAACCGATGGAGATAGGTATTAATATACGTGTAACAGAAACACGTTCAAAAAGAGGGCGCAGTCACCGGCAAGGAGAGAGAAGCGGAGATGTGTGCAGCATTCAACTGGAACAAAGACTAACGTCACGGCGGAACTGCCCGTCGTTTCTGATTGGTTCACTCAGAAGAAAGGGCGTGGCGAACACGTATGATCCTTTGCTGTGTTTCCAGTGCAGCCTCACATGGGTTTATTGCGTCTCACTCCGTGTGTCGACGGCCGGGGTTAAGTAACCGCTGGAACAGATGCTTCCATTGCTACCGCTGCTCGCTTTATTCTGCTGTAAGTCGTATTTTAAAAAGATTTATCTTACGTCTTACTGTCACCTCGTGCTCTCTCTACAAACGATCGCCCCTTCTCCGCCGCTTCCCCTCTCTGTCTCCCGGGTTTCTCTCTAAATCTCCGCACCTCTCCAGCTGCACATGCATCGGCGGTCCACCTTCGCCTCTCCGCCCCGTCGCCGACCCCTGCCGCTGGTTTCCCGTCCGATTCACTCTGCCTCTCCTGCCCAGAAGGCGACCGCCTCTCTCATCCCGGTGAACCTCTTCGGCGCCCGCTCCGAAGCCCCCAAGCCCTTCCTTGCGAAGTGCCGAGCAGCGAGTGGCCGAGCTTGGGGGAGGAGGGGAAGATTGTGCCCCTCGTGGATTTATACCCCTCTGGAAGGTCACCCCTACGCTTTAGGGAATAAAGTCCCAACTGCCCGACCTCTCTCCGTAACTCAGTCTCTCGAGTCCCGGCAGCATCCTCGTAAATCTCCCACCGCACTCTTTCCAGCTCCGCGGCATCTTTCCCTCAGCAGGGCGACCGAAACTGAACACCGTACTCCAAGCGCGGCCTCACTAACGTCTCGTACAACTGGGACGTGACCCCCCCGACTCCCGTACTCAGTGTCCCGACTGACGAAGGTCAGCGTCTCGAACGCCTTCTTCACCGTCATGTCTACCCGTGACTCCACTTTCAGGGAACCGTGTCCCTCTACTCCTGGGTCCCTCTGTTCTACAACAGTCCCCAGGGCTCCTGTCTACCCGTGACTCCACTTTCAGGGAACCGTGTCCCTGTACCCCTGGGTCCCTCTGTTCTACATCACTCCCCAGGGTCCCTGTCTACCCGTGACTCCACTTTCAGGGAACCGTGTCCCTGTACCCCTGGGTCTCTCTGTTCTACAACACTCCCCAGGGTCCCCGTCTACCCGTGACTGCACATTCAGAGAACCGTGTCCCTGTACCCCTGGGTCCCTCTGTTGTACAACACTCCCCAGGGTCCCCGTCTACCCGTGACTCCACTTTCAAGGAACCGTGTCCCTGTACCCCTGGGTCCCTCTGTTCTACAACACTCCCCAGGGTCCCCGTCTACCCGTGACCCCACTTTCAGGGAACCGTGTCCCTGTACCCCTGGGTCCCTCTGTTCCACAACACTCCCCAGGGTCCCTGTCTACCCATGACTCCACTTTCAGGGAACCGTGTCCCTGTCCCCCTGGGTCCCTCTGTTCTACAACACTCCCCGGGGTCCCCGTCTACCCGTGACTCCACTTTCAGGGAACCGTGTCCCTGTACCCCTGGGTCCCTCTGTTCCACAACTCTCCCCAGGGTCCCCGTCTACCCGTGACTGCACATTCAGGGAATCGTGTCCCTGTACCCTGGGTCCCTCTGTTCTACAACACTCCCCAGGGTCCCCGTCTACCTGTGCCTCCTTTCAGAATACCATTTACGGCACAAGTCCTACCCTGGTTGGTCTTTCCAACACTCAACACCCTGCATCAGTCCAAATTAAACGCAATTTTTAATTCCAAAGGGCATTCTGAATTCTTAACGCAGCCCCTGTCTCTGAGTGGGAGCCTGTCAGTGGTGCAGTCATACCGCCATCGGGTGGTCGGTCGACGGTGTGAACTGTAGGTCGGAGAGTGCCAGATGGACGCGGAGGGAGGGCGGGGGGAGAATATAGGACATTTTGGGAACTTATTGAGAGCTATAAGTGTTTGATGAAGGCCAAGCGAGCCAAAGCTCGCCACCGCTTGGCCCCACTGTCCCACAACGCTCCCGGGAGCCCTGGAAGCCCTCCCTCTGTGGTGCATCGTTTCTATCAAAATCATTCTGCGCCCCCCCCCCCACCCCACCAGTCCAAACGTAATCCACTCTGTCGCGTCACGGACAGATCTGCACACAATACACCCTGCAACGACAGCCTAATGTAGACCGGCCATTGTCTTATCCGGAACTGGGCCAGACTTGAGAGATCGAATCCTCCGTATCGGTCGCTAATTTCTTGCATCCTCATTTTTATTTCCACCAGGGGCGAACGCGGTGACCATCCATCAGACCCCGGACGCCTTCTCTGGGAGTCCCGGGGAGAAATTGTCCCTAAAATGTGTTGCGCAGGTTGGCGGGATTAACACCATGCTTTGGTACCGTCAACGCGCGGGGAAGGCGCCGGAGAACCTCTTTTACTCCACGACCATCGGCAACGCTGTCCCGGGAGAGGAGGCGGAAGGCTTCTCGGCCGAGAGACGGAACGGCAAGGAGTTTAACTTGATCTCCTCCGGCCTGGGGAGGAACCACACGGCCGTATACTTCTGCGCCTGGACTCTACACAGCGACTCAGAGATTCGGCGCCGCACAACAAAAACTGCGAGCGCTCAAAAGGGGGGGGGGGGGGAGGGAGGGGCGTGACTCTCTGACAGACGGCTGAGATCTTCTCTGTGATAAAGAGGAGCAGCTTTTCCTGTCACGTGCGTCGTTTTGCGTCAACGTCTGAGGCCTCTGCTGGGTGGGGCTGGGGGAGGAGGGGAGCCAGCCAGTGTCGCCATGTTCCGTGCGCTGACAAAGCCACGTACCGTGACCCGCGGGTGCTTGCAGTGGTGGAAGGAACCGGGAACGCCGCGAGGAAACCCACGCCGTCACGGAGAAACCTCGCAGACAGCAGCGGGAACGAGCGCCGACCGCGGCGCTCCCGGGGCGCGCAGTTGTTCCCCACCAACGAGCGTGAATCTTTTCAGTGCGACCTCCGATCAAAGAGGAGCTGGTGGGATGGAGACTCGCCGCCAATAGAGCCACATCTTTCGCGGTCAAAGCGACTGGAAGATCCTTCCCTTAGATTGACAGCGGTCTCTGATAACAAAGGACTGTCAGGGTCTGAAGTCTAGCAATGCCGTGTCGGGAAACCCCCTCAACCCCTATGGCCCCTTCCCTCTATCTACGCCCCTCATCCTGGTCAGTCTGTGGCGTGTTGGAGTATCGGGTGCCAAGGGAACTGCCCCAGGATAGAAGGACGTCCGTCAGAACCACAGATTGGGGAGAATTTGCTTCGACAGGAGGTGTTGAATCTGCGGGTCCACGTTCACCGTCGCCAGTTTTCGCCACCTCAGAGCGCTTCCGGTCAGGACGCCTCGCGGCCCTGTACGGCAACGGCACCGCCCCCGACCGCTGAACCCCGGGGACAAGTCGGCACAGCTGAGCACATCACAAAATCCACCACCCCCTTCACAAACTCTGTCTATAAGTCTTTCCGCCCGAGTAAAGCAGTCGGCGTAATCAGAAACCCCCACCGATCCCGGATTTTTCCCTTTCCCCTGTTCGCTCTGGTCTCTCTCCCTCTTAAAGACGGCGCCGGTACCATCTCAAAGTCACTACACGGCAGCATTAAACAACTTGCAGCGTCCGAGTTAAGCTTTGCCTGCCCGCAGAATTCTAGCTCAGGCAACGTCCTGATAAAGATCCTTCGCGGCACCCACAACCCTGTCGCGCCTTTATTGACACGGGCACTCCAGACCTCATAAACACACCAGCTTCCCGAAGACAGAACACAGAACAGAGGCGATAGGACCAATCTCTCAGGCCTCCTGTATCATTGCCAGCTTCATCAAATGCTTTCGATTCGATGCCAGCGCTCTATATGCCGCCTAACCACGTTATCACGTGCGGGATCTTATCCTCCTATGTCTTTCGGCCCAACGAGTCCGTACTATAACCACTTACCTATTCACTCTAATGCAACGGTAGTCCTGCTCGATTCATTCTCCCCATAGTTGGGCGCTGATTCTCCAACTCATCCAAGTCACACTGGAGGCGGTGATACCTACTTGCCTCGTCTTTGGGATTTCGGAGGACACTATCGTGAATGTGATCTCAATGTCTGCCTGTGAGTGCTTGTGTGTGTGTGTGCGCGCCCGAGTGTGCGTGTGTGTGCGTGTGTGTGTGTTTGTGTGTGTGTGTGTGTGTGTGTGTGTGTGTGTGCGTGTGTGTGTATGTGTGTCTGTGTGTGTGTGTTTGTGTGTGTGTGTGTGTGTGTTTGTGTGTGTGTATGTGTGTCTGTGTGTGTGTGTGCGTGTGTGTGTGTTTGTGTGTGTGTCTGTGTGTCTGTGTGTGTGTGTGTGTGTGTGTGTGTGTGTGTGTGTGTGTGTGTGTGTGTGTGTGTGTGTGTGTATGTGTGTGTTTGCGTGCGCGTGTGAGTGTGTGTGTATCTCTGTGGAGGAGAGAGCGCAAAGACAC